>NW_017305987.1:423975-425030 GCF_001594115.1 Trachymyrmex septentrionalis | reverse complement strand
ATTGATGAAACATTGACACTTCAACATTCAACATCTCAACAATATTCTTTCAACGTTCTGTGCTTATTATTAACAAATGTTGTTGGGCGCAGTCTATGATTTCCTAGATCTCGTAATTTTCTTGGAACGCACAATACGTATGTATGGACAAATTTGACATTTGCTCAATCTGCTACTACAAAGACTTGAATCGCGCTCAACGATTGTGAACAATGGCGCAAATGCTGACCTATTTCGAGTACGCTTATTTATAACCACGCCATAGAACGCCGCGGAAAGTGCTGCCCTTTGCCAGGAATCGGTCTCTCGTGTCGCAAAAATGTATATAACGTGTCATTTGCGCGGTACGGTGTATCTTACCGTCACGTAAAAAAACTGTTCTTCCGAAACTGGAACCGGGAAATTCTTGTGTCGAACCATGACGACAATGCCGATCGACATTGCGGATCGCCGGCTATTACGACCGAGGTCTACGATAATCTTTTTCGTCTTACTCGGAGAACGAGCGGGGTCTCGTGCGGACCATCGGTATCCTCTTACCCAGCAGTTTGTCCCACCTCAACGAGGCAGTAAGACTCGATAAGACTCGATATATACTCTCGGGTTGAATGGCGGAATCGTTGCAACCCGCGTTCCGCGCTGTGAGGCACTCTTTATAGAGGATATTACTTACACTTGCCTCCCCCGCGCATCGTTTCCGGAGGGAAAAGCTCCCTATTGTCGTAGATCTCGATACTTACGATGTAGCGTCCACGACCTGAACGGACTGATCCCGCAATTGATAACGCGTTACGGCGCACAGAAGAGTGCTCTTGGAAAAGAGCATTGGGCGAGTTGGATGCGAGCAGAGCTTGGCGGTTGACACTTGCGAAATGCGAGTTGAATGGCTCAGTGAGAAATGGAAAGAGAAAGAGAAAGAGAAAGAGAAAAAGAAAAAGAAAGAGAAAGAGAGAGGAAAAAGAGAGAGAGAGAGAGAGAGAGAGAGAGAGATCAAGTTATCCTATAAATATAACAGAAGTGAGTTTGGATGCTTGCCGCAATATGGATACACTTTT
>NW_017305987.1:421790-423875 GCF_001594115.1 Trachymyrmex septentrionalis | reverse complement strand
AGAGAGATCAAGTTATCCTATAAATATAACAGAAGTGAGTTTGGATGCGCTGTGGATAGAGCTTGCCGCAATATGGATACACTTTCTTAATCTATACTCCCTGCTGTGTTCCACTATTGAGTTCATCCCCTTTTATATCAAACTCACGTCGTATTCAAGAAAACAATCGCGTATCGACGCAATTGCAACGCAACACGTATGTGTGATTATTTGGAGCTAACGAGACTTTGTTACCAGGCCACCTCACTCTCTTTCTGTCTTTCTCTTTCTCTTCCTCTCTCTCTCTCTCTCTCTCTCTCTCTCTCTCTCTCTCTTTTATTCTCTTTCTCACAAAGGCAACTGGAATGGATTACCACGGTGCGGTCTGGGATGAGCTGCAGGTGCAGTAATCCGGTGATAATGGAGTAACGAGATTCGCCCTCACGTACGTTTCCTGCATATTTTAACTCTGCATTTTGCGGCACGGTTGTACGTACGCTGCGCCGTCGGGTCGTTGTGCCTAAGCAACCCTTTGGCCGCCATCCTACCGGCCCTTTGCGTACATATAAACGCATGTTCACTCTACTGATTGCATGGAGACTTGGAGTAATTTCGTTGGATTCACGATAACAACGACGGCGATTCGTTCTCGTCAACGATAATGATTCTACGAGGTGTTCATTACAAAAGAATAATTGTTCGAACTTTTACGATTGTCTAATGTTGCTTCGAACTTTTAAATGTCGAATGGCTCATTAAGAAATAAAATTCGATAACGCCTTATGTGATTGAAAAATGAAAAAAAAGGGAAAGAGGGTGAATATAATAACATATGTATATCATAGAAAAAAAAACTAGTAATTAATAAATAAAAGAAACAGTATAATTTTTAGTTAGCTTGCATAAAAAAATATTTCAATTTAATTTCAAATTTTCTAGTTAATAAAATAGTTTATTGAGCCACTAATAGCGAATTCAGTTAAAAGCACTAGTGCGTATTAAAACCATTGTACACTGATTTAATTTTAAGTGTAAAAATAAAATATAAATGTTATTGAATTATAAAATATAGAGGAAAGCCCCCTATTATAAGATAGACGCCTAATATGAGATAGCGGCGTTTCTGCTAAATTAATAGACGCTATTTATTGGTTCCATGAATTTATTACTCTTGGATTGGAAACTATTTTACAAAATTTATTATTAGATCATGCCTGTAGTCATTGTAAGAAAAGATTTTAGAATTTGGATATCTTCAAGTTTCATTGAGATGAGCCTTTAAATACTGTTTATTATTTAATAAATAAATATTTGGCAATAAATTCTTCATATAGTAATAGAGTAAGATCGTACTAATAGAAAAATACGGGATACGTTGAATTGCTTAATTACAGAAGTTAGATTTGATGATCGGAAAACCGTAAGGCGTGGAAATCGTAATATGAGATACTCAGGATATTTCTAATAATCCATGTCCCATGTCACAATAAAAATCGTTGCTAAAGTATAATTATTGTACAATAATAAAAAAAACAACCAGAATAAACGTCGAGTGCTTATTTCTGCGATGCTTAATTTCAACTATCTAAAGACGTTCTAGGTATAATGTATCGCATACTCATTTTTCGCTCACCCTGACTGTGTTTATTTGTATTTAAGAAACATTAAATAAAGTTTTTTAGTTGTAATACTGATATACTTTGCGTTTTACTATCGATTTCTCGAGGCATCTCATAGGAGCACAATTTTTTGACTTTGCGATTTGCTCACTTTTTACATTTCTTTAATTTAAAAAAAAATGACATTTAAATTAAATTTCACATAACATTATCTTAAAGCTTATTAAATTCCCTTCAAAATGACCCATTATTTTTTTAAATTCTGTCCATAAACTTCTAGCATTTACCCAAAATGAACTCGGTATCTCACAATAGGGGCCTTTCCTCCATATTTTATCAAACAGCAGAGTAAAGTGTATTGAGGATTTTGCAATTTAATCCGTGATATTTTGTATTAAACACACATCTTCACATCAAATTTCACGATTGCATCAGTGTGCACTGAATGCGATCAACCACAAATTCACTGTAATTTTTTTATGTGTTA
>NW_017305987.1:419374-421690 GCF_001594115.1 Trachymyrmex septentrionalis | reverse complement strand
CTAAATCTTTTAATAAATTATTATAATATTCCAAATTAAAAATACTAAAGAATTGGAGTATCATCGAGTGATCAAATAATTTCTTAATTGATGTATAATAGTAATATAATATACGAGTATGTATACACATAACGTGGCATTTGCATCATTTATATTGTAATGCACATTCACATTATTAATTATTAAATTTTATAAACTAATTGTAAGTAGTTTACAAATTATTTTGCATTTTGATTTAACAAATTAAATTTCCTTAACAAAATGAGCTTGTTAAGTCAACATTATACATATCAATTAGTTTAACATAACAATTTTGTGCCTTCAACAAAATATTCTCAACAAAGCTAGTTCCACCAACTTAACAAAATGTCTCCCGAGCGCGACGATTACCTACGTTTGTCAGTAGTGATTCGCGTGCAGTGGAATTTCGCGCAAATTTGTTTAATCCATTTGATATTTCCTCTATTGTGCCAGACCATAGCAATAGTTTACTCCTGAATGCGTTTCGCCTAACAAGAAATAAAGGAGGATATATCGTATCGGCGTAGAGTACAGAGAAGCTAGTGGCGCCCCGACACTTCAGGTTAAGTTTTACATAATGTATCAGTGTACGTATTTCTTGGAAGGAACGAAAGGGGGGGGGGTCTCGTTGAGAGACAAGGATCGTCGGGAAGCGCGACTCATGAGATTGCAGGAAGGCCTCAAAGCTCTGATGGAAATGAGAATGGCGGATTGAACGTCGCTCGCTTGAGTGGAGCTTAATAGAGCGGGTTAAGTTCGGTTTATTTGATACACCACCTCGACGCCTTAAATGAGATTGCCTGCCTCCGTCCTACGAGACCCGATTGTCCGTAGAGCATACGCCAGAAGCCGCTGCTTACCCCTTCCCACCCCAGGAATCAGGAGAGTGTCATAAACCCTTTCAAGACGGAGAGACGTTTTACTATCTCTGAAAGCCTTTAGCAGATTTCAATGAAATTCAGTATCCTCGAGTCTTTGTAGTTGCATTGAAATACTTTCTTAACGAGAATATAAAGATTAAGTTGCGACAAAAGAGATTTATTGTTTTTCTATTATTTTCATCTATTATTTACTGTTTTTCTATTATTTTTCTGTATCAAATAGATTAAGAATGATAAAAGTCCGGAATTTTCCAAAAAGATAATAAAGAAGATTTCTTTTAAACAAGCAAAGGATAAAGTTAATGCCAACAAATCGTTGTAATTTGGTTCTAAAATTAACAGATAAGACAAACTTTTTGCACACTGAATTTTGCAAGCTGAATTTTCAAGCAATTTATGAGCAACTTATAATATTCATTTAAGTAGCAATACTTTCCGGAAGGCTCGAAAAAAATGGACGGCGATATTTTGTATCGATTTAGTTGCTACAAGAGCCGCGCCTTCAGCGGGCGCGGATAATTAATTTCGACCCATTCTGAATTAATGGTTCCATAATTTGGACTTACGTAATTTGTGGTTTAGCTAACCGCACACATTATGCATCACGTTATCGCGTCTGAGTATTACGCGCACGGCGAAGACCCGCGGCGGATGAAATCCGCGGTCGTGGATGTCGGCAATATCGTGCGCGATATCCAGGCTGTCGAAATGTATCGTATAATCTCGCTTTATACCGCGTCTGCCGACGGATAATTGGTAACGTCGGCGCGCCATTTATCCGATTGCCTCTTAATCGCTTTCATCCACTTTAATCTACCATTATCCTACGAAATGGACATCGTTAGGTTACTATCGACATCTTCGAGGCTGTATATTCGGTACGTAACTCTTTTCTGCGCGATTGCCTACGCGCAGGGATCATTCGGCCGTGAAATGCGGTGAGGGTGCAGTGTCCGTCGCCGTTGGACAAACGAATTTACCTCCCCAGAGGGAGGAAGAGAATCCTAAAACCTCCTCGTAAAAATGTCGTCGCCGCGATAGAGAGCACGTTTTATTTCTCAATGTTAGAGAGAGACTAGCCGGACTAGCTATCGCAGCCGCGTCCGCTCGTTTTTGCGACGTGGATTTTCAAAATATCCGACAGGAGAATGTGTTGCAGGAATATCCAGAGCGAGGCTTTATGGGAATACCTACCCTCCTAACGCTTCGGGCTAAAATCCTATGAAATATAGCCGTTTCGCGGTGACGAACGAATATGGTTAGAGAGGGCTTTCCATTTAGTGACACAAGTATCACTTTATCTTTCTTGATATTCAGTAAGTAACAAAGATAAAACGACACCTGTGTCAACTTGTGTCATCAAATGAAAAGTATCCAGAAAGGAAAAACCTCGCGTTACGAATAAAACCGCTAC
>NW_017305987.1:415972-419274 GCF_001594115.1 Trachymyrmex septentrionalis | reverse complement strand
TATTATTATTAATATAATATATAAGGAGCAGACTTTCAAAATGCGTTTTGTCCAAAATTTGTAATTTTCAGAAAAAAAGAAAGTCTGCATACAAGAAAATTACTCACCTTACAGAAAATAACAATATGTCAATCAGTATAGGATGTGAAATATTAAACGAAATTGCTAAACAAAAATATTGAACAAATATATTTTGTTTGTCTCTTTTAAAGTTAAAAAACATAATGCACTTTGAAATGTTTTTTTTCAGCATATAAATTAACAATGAAACAATGCTTTCTGAACATTTCAGAGTAGCTTATAAGATGAGTCTTTCAACACTGAACGCTACGCCATTTCTAACTAAAAAAAATGAAATTTCGGACAAAATGCATTTTAGAATTCTGCTCTTCATATAATGTCAACTCACTTGTTGTAAAGAACAATGTCGGGTAACCATATGTGTTCCGATGGTACATGAAGGGTGTCGACACCGCCATATTCGTCCGGATTCCACTTCAGCTTGTAATCGTGCCACTCCTGAAAGCAAAAAGAAGAACTGTAAACATGTTATTGATTTAACAGGAATAAAAGTCTTACAGTGTTTTAAGATCGTAGCATCATTTATCAAATCGACGATTAAATTAATTGTGATATTATTTCAACTTCAATTTATATATGTGATTGTGTTTTAAGTCCAACAATAAATAACGCACAGTTTATACAGGATATTTCACAACTCACCGTTTTACAATATTTTAATGGCGTATTCTGGTGACAAAGTAAAATAAAAATTCTAATACAAAAATGTCGAGGCCACAATAATTTTTTAATATTTTTTTTAATCAATTAAATCGATTAAAGATAATCAATAATATTACACAGAATTCCCACGATAATCACGTTATTAAAATATTGTACGGTGATTGGGGACTGTTAAGCGTCAAGATCTACTCTCAATTGTATTGGGTCTTTTTTTATTTGATAAAGGTCTTAATGAATTATTGAGCAACCTTTGCCTAAACAAAGAAAAATGGCATGAAAATAAGCGGACCACGGAAGCCGTTTTTCTCTTCTATTCTTTCCCCTTTTCTTTACTTTATATATAACTACTCTTATTATTTTTCCTCCATTCGTATTGAAACAGTTGTGAAACTCATTACCATTTCATTTTTTTTAAGAAAGTGACAATTAAAAAATTGACATTTTGTAGATATTGACAGGAAATCAATCTTGAAATATATATTTTTATTGCAAAAACGATACATTTGTAACTCTTCTAGTTTACCGCCAGAGACCAGAAACGTCACTTATTCGTCATTCTGATCAAGTTCACATTACAATGATTTTTATAGAAAAAAGATATTTTTTAAATTAGGTAGCCCATACTGAAATTATTGCAAAAACAGTTGTACAGAAACATCCTATTTGGAGTTATGCACCATTTTTCCTTAAAAGGTTGCTTATAACATTGTTTTAATTCAAAATTTTTTTAATGCTTTCTCGAAAAGAGTTGCTAATTTCGATATGTACTTTTCTATCCAACAAGCGATTAGATTATAATAAAAAAAAATGTTTCTAAAAAATTTATTTCTAGGAGCTTATTGTCTAAAGTATAAGTTAATATTGATCCATAAAAGAGAAGTATATAATATTTGTAATTGAATATCCATCGTCATGAAGGAAATAGCCCATAATCGTCTTAACTGCCCCGATATATATCACCATTCAACTCCAAACCCTCTTACGACCACTAGGCGTCTTCGCGATCCTCATAATTATCTTACGGAAGTTTCGTCCATCGCTACCAATATCCGAACAGGAAGACGCGATATCCTATTTCTACGATCCACTTTTCGGTTTACGCGTTTAAGCGAAATGAAACGATTAAGAAGCAAAGTAATTACGGGACTCTCGGTTTTTCTTCTTGTCCGCTGCCCATCTCTTTTATTTTCACCAAGAGATTCTCCACGTTTCTCGAGACAGACAGCGAGACGTTCAAATGCATTGCGGCGAGAAAGGAATCTTTCCCAGGACAATATTTTCCTCTCCTTCGTACATCTCTCGCTGAATAGAAGAAAAAGAAGGAACCGAGGGATGCATCTCACGAGTCGCTTTGAGACTTCAACTTTTTCGCGCGTTCGTATTGAGAACGAAATTATTGATCAACGATAATGAGACGAGGCATTACAGCAGGCTAAAATGAATTTGCGTGCGTCGCGTGAGCTTGTCACATCACCGATCCTATCAGATCTGATTCCAAGATGCGTCGATATTTTCTAGAGTTAGATGGATATCGAACCGATAGTAAAGCGTAACTCACGAAACGCCAATGTTTTCTTACGACGGATCGATACTCGGGCGACGCCCGGCAGCTGAGACTGAGACGTTTATAATCCAGTTACAGCTTATATAAATTTCACTCATTCACACACACATCCATTAAACATCGACCAAATCTAACGCAGATTAACGTCATCAATAACAGAATAATCGTATTCAGTTTGGAGAGATACACAATCTCTAATTCCTAGTAATATTCGTAATTTGATTTTACCAGCTCGATCCTAAGTAATCATAGATAAAGCCATTTGAATATTCAATTATTCAAATAAAGGTATCCAATTTTGAAATTATTTCTCGATTATACAAAATGAAATGGAATACTATTGTTGCAAAGTGAAAAAATTATCAAGTCGGTCGTTTCTTCAAAAGTCATTTCTCTCCTTTATGTTTAATACGAAATTTCTTTTTCTCTTTTTCTTTTAATATAAAGCAAGCACGTGTAGAAAGAAAATTGTATCTTAAATGTACCGCACGTAATAATTTTCATTCTTTATGATCTATTAATTTATTTGTAGCGAGATTTCTCATTATTAAATGGCCGTGGCGTACGAGATCTCATCGGTGTAAAAAGAAGAAAGAGACTTTATAAAATGGAGTATAGTCGATTTCGTTCGTGGCGAAAATAAACGCTTTTTATACAAAGTTTTGCCGTTATAAAAATGGCTAATTACTAGTAATTTTGAAAGCTATTCCGTTGCGCTCGTTACACAGGTAACACAATAGCTTGTTATTTTATTCTTATTCATATCTTATCCAGTCGGAATGACACAATTCATTATAAGTAACGTACATACATAAAAAAGTTTTAATTTTAAAATAAATAGCATCCTGTATGCACGATGACAACAAATTATCCAGTTAAAAGACTGAAATGAGACTTATTTGTTTATAATTGATGTCTGTTTCAAAACAAATAAAATATACAAGTGATACAAAAAAGTTTTATGTTTATCAAATTATTAATTTTATATATATAT
>NW_017305987.1:414083-415872 GCF_001594115.1 Trachymyrmex septentrionalis | reverse complement strand
ACAAAAAAATCAATTCTGAGTGTGTTAGTTATACTTTATTAAATAAACAAAAACAATAATTAACATTCAAAATTTAGCCACCTTTGATACAAGCTTTAAGGCGCTTTAGAAATGCCTAACAATAGCTGTACATCTCTTCACAGATAAATATCAGACAGCAATAATCTTCAGTTTATCAACTGATAACAATTTTTTGGTGCAGAGTCTTTTGGTATTTAATAAAATGTAATTAATATTTCAAAGTTTGTTTTTTTTTTAATGTTATTATATTGAATTGAAAATTATTTTATACGCATCAGAAGACATTTGTAATGATTTGATAAACACACCGAAAACTTTACTGTCAATCGGCAATCTTACATACAGCCTTGGCCAAAAATATTGAGCACCTTGTTAACTATTATTTAAAGTTTTAGCTTAAAAATTGATTTATGGCATTGGCTGTAAATTTTCTTTTGTTTCAAGAATCTTTTAAACTTATGTATAATGCCAGTGACGACATATAATAATGCAAGTAAAAGAATTCCAAATAAATGAGTAAAATATAAGTATCTAATATTTTTTACCAAAGCTGTATCTTCTGCGTATAAAATAGTTTCAATTCAATTTAGAAACTGAGTTATTGCAAGCAATACGAATCGAACTTGATGCTGCTACATATTCGTCAAGAATTAATTAAAGATTACTCTTCAGCATAATGTGATCTCGTCATCCTACGCAAAATTACATCAGGCAGCAATGTGTGACAGAAAACAGCCGCTGCAGACACCTGCGATGTACGTTTGCGCCGATACGGTGCGTCGAGTTTCGTTGCTCTTGCAGGCATTAATTATTCCGCTCGCAATTAGCTGAGTTCGGTAGGTACGTATCTGGCATCAGCACTGCAGTGCGCCTAAAATTCCCCACACGATCCAACGAACCTGGATCGAAATCAGTTACTGTGGCGCGCAACGAGCGAAGCAGTCGAAGGATTTTAATTACCTGTTCTTTTACAGTTTTCTGTCCCCTTTTTTGCCCTTCCTTTTATATCGCTCGAATGAACGAACGGTTCTTGCGAACAAACTCTTTGAAACAAAAGGAAACTTTTTCTAACGCGAGGAATCGATAAATTAATTTATTGAAATTTATAGACTGCACGTATATATGAAGTGAAGCGAGAGAATACAATTAGGCACTTTTTGGAAGGCTCTACTGAGAGAATTATTAACATGAGAAAGCTGTATGCAATATGAACAGATGTACGCAATTATATAGTATGCACTTTAGCAATCTCCCTACGTTTCTCCCTACCTCCCTCCCTTCACCCTTCTCCCCCCCCCTCTCTCTTGTCTTGTGGGGAATGAGATGATAAACTGTCACACATCTCCCATGGAAAATTATCTTCCTGCTAAAACGATTATACGCCGGCTCGGATGATTCCGACTTCTCGTTAATTTAGTACGCAATTCTAAAATGGGAACCTGCAAAAGGGAAACGCCCCAAGACAACTTTGCAGAGCATATTAGAGCGCTCTGTATTTCGAGCGGATTGTAATCAAAATGGAGAAAACTGAGGAAAAACTAAAACTTCGACACTAAATCCTACTATACCGTAAACTTCGGCGAGAACTTGAGCTCTGGTCCTGCTAAGATTGAAACTAAAATTAACCAGATAGATAATTTCGCTTAATTAATCCGGCACTATTGCAGAAGCACGCAGTAGAAAATGTCACGTACGACAGGTTATTAAAATATAATATTGATTTAATAATGGAATCAAGTTTTATAATAACAAGTGTATATGTGTGTGT
>NW_017305987.1:358448-413983 GCF_001594115.1 Trachymyrmex septentrionalis | reverse complement strand
TGTGTGTGTGTGTGTGTGTGTGTGTGTGTGTGTGTGTGTGTGTGTGTGTGTGTATGTGTGTGTGTACGTTTATTTTTTTTCGTTTAGCTATGATCGAGCAATTATATAATTACACGATTACATGTATCTATTTCTTCCATTGGATAATCTTGAAAAAAAAAAAGTTTTTTTTATTATTGCAATATGCAGACATTATTATATCAATATACTTTTTAGTGAGATATCATTAATTAAATATATGTCTTTGTCATAGACGAAGTCACTTTGAAAGAATAGAATTTCTACTACGAATCTTTAGTCCCTCATATTACCACATCACACTAGTAATAAACCAGAATTATAAGTCATAAATCTTAAGAAATTTGTATCCAGAATAAGTCGTATTAGATTGTTCAATTTTCAGAGATTGTATCAGCCAGTTTTTGTCAAGTTTTCCTGATAAAAATGGCAAAAACATATTATTTTTTTATTTTATTTAGTTATTTCTACGCATTCTGATTATTCATACTGATTATTGCCTTATGATAGTTCTCTGGTTCAAAAAAAATTGATAGAGAACAATAGGATTTTTATCAATTCATATAGTATTATATTTTTGATAAGTTTACATCATTTTCTATCGTTGACCTCGCGAGCATCACAATTAATCGGATATGAATTCTATCGTATTTAATAGAAATTCTATCAGAATTGTATAAAATTCCAATAAGATCTGATTCAAATTAGTGAATTCATGAACCAAATTCCATATTTAAAACGACATTTTTCCATTGTTCTCTATCAATTTTGTTTACCAGAGTTATAACACGCTATAACTTTTTTTTCTAACTTCTAATCTGTTACTAACAATTTGTTGCAGAAAGCCCATAAAGATGACCGTACACGGCCAATAATACTCCGTAATTTTAAATTAATATTAGTGACTACGCACCAATATTTTTAGTATTTCTACAACTTTCTATATACACGAGTATTATTTACAATCTATTTCACTTTTGTTTTACGTACTTTTGTTTTATGTCCATTTCACTATATACTGTGACATGGATCTTAATAAAACGATAAATTCATGCTCGAAAATCAAAATCCAGACCACCATCAATATTCTACATCAATTCATCAACATTGATCACACACGATCAATAATATTGTCAGTATTATTAACCATATTAGGGTCACAATAAGGATTAAGGAGTTAAAACAGCCACCAACTATATAAAAGGAAGATGTTACTCAAAAAACACTAAAATCTTACCATAATGGCTACGTTCGGAAACGTCGCTCGGACGTCTCCGAATGCCTCGGATTCATCATCTGTTCTTGTTTAACATTAAGTATCATCGGAGGCATCCGAACGACGTTCCCGAACGCAGCCAATGTCAAAGTACAGAGCCCTGTAAAGAAAGGGAAATAAAGAAGTTGATTGAATTTCGGAAAAATGAATAACAACATGGCATTCTTCTCACAATTGAATATCCAGCCGTGTGTGGTTGAGTGGCTGGAAGCGTGATAAAAGTTCAGTATTTTTCAATATCGTCGTAAATTATGCCACACGTCGTTTGCATTCGAATTTTTCTACTCGCGCGACGGTGCTACGCGAGGGGCGCGATTTACCGCGGATGGAGGATCGATTCTACGACGTCATAAAATCGCACACCGCGCGATCACGACCTAGCGGGAGAAAAAAAAATGCCAGCAATTTAGTGGCGATATTTTCTTTCTTACGGCGTAAAGTGCCTTCGTGATACCAGTCGTCTGGGAGAAGTGAATCTCTTCAGTCTTTTCTCGTATCGTAAATATCTTTTCTCCAAGTTTCGTTCTCCTCCGTTGATTATCTTAACTCTTAATGTACACGTAGCTTCATTTTAACACTGCATTTATTCGACAATTTGTAACGAATGAATTATTTAATATCCCGATTTTCCGCGTATGTAAGAAACGATAGAAGATGCTTGTATTTTATAGCTTTCTCGCGAAAATTGCCATGGATTGCCTCTTAAGAAATCTTCGAAAAAAAAAAAAACATACGCAGTAAATTCTAATTCTAGTTGTGAATTATGGAGCACACATTTTATTTTGCGGACGAATTGTAAATTGAATCGTTTCGTATCGTTATCTATTTCCTCTAAGTTATTTACTGTTCTCTTCTTTAACTATATCTCTTTGTTGAAGAGCCGCGTCGAACTCGAAGTCGAAGAGATGAGAGCGAAGTGCACCGTAAATCGGTTTGTGCAGTATCAAGAAAAGTATCGTCGCAGGACGATGGAAATCGGCACTAGGAGAGAGACGAGAGAGAGGCAAAATCGACGACTATCTAGTGTAACCTTTTAAACTCGAGAACGGCTGAGATTCTCCGTATTTCTCCCAGGGTGCGTCGCGCTGTGCGCCTCCTGTCGCGGAGTGCCCAAAGGATTTGTTGGTGTATCCTGCGTCGAAAGAGAAAGAAAGAGAGAAAGAGGGAGAGAGAGAGAGAGAGAGAAAGATTTCAGAATAAAGAGGGAATTCGCAGCCGTAAAAGGCAGAGAAAACTCAGCACACGTTCGGCTTTACTCGTCCTCGTCGCCGTCGAAGTCACGCGTGTAATCGCGATTGACAATTCGCGAGAGCTCGCGAGAGAGATAAGAGACTGCGTCATTCTTCTCTCGACGATACGATGTCCGGAATAAAGCGGGCCGCACAACCGGCGGTACTCATCGTCGATATCGCGCACCGCGCCGTTTTAACTTGAAGCGCAGTTGTTCCGTCGACGCTGTCACACGTTCAGATTTAGCTGCCACGTAAACGCAGCGTGTTCGCTCTTGCGAAAAAATCTCACGACGGAAAGCACAGAGGAAACGCACGCAGAGGGACGCACACCCGCGGCGCGCGAATTTTTACCTTGCAATTTTAACGGTTATATTTTTCGACGTACCAGCAGAATGTTGCTATTGATAACAAAATTGCGAAACTAGCAGCTTTGAAATACAAGGCTCGGCTTGCTTTCAGTATGAAAAACGTACATCTTTCTACTGGCGTTTAAAAACTTACGCACGTACAGCCTGCATGATACATTCTGTTATAAATTTCTCTTATTTATAAGACGGGTATAAATAAAATATTTAAATATGTATGTAAGGATACATGCAACCACATACGCTTGTGCATATTAAAATTGTATATCTCTCTTACTTCGAAACTCAAAAAATTAAGTTTCCCAGAAAAAAACTATTTTTCTCTTGACAGAAGATTAATGATTAATCAAATAATATTAACAAAGAGAATATATTTTTAACATGATTAAATATTATTTTTGTTATTTTCGTTTCACACACAACATAAGAACAATTTTGACGATTTTTTTTAGTTATGATAATTTTGATAATTTTGTTCATAAAGTCATATTAGTTCATTTTTCAAATAATTGATAAGTAATATTTTCCCGGTTTATTCATAGAAATAATTCAAAAATCTTTTTGAGTTATGTAACTTGTAAAATAAGGAATGTATTCATAAAATTAAATTGAGAATTTTAAAAAGATAAAACTACAAAGAGAAAAAATCGATAAGTAGAAAATACAAATATTTATCATCCGTTATTACGCAAAGAGAATTCGTAACAAAATAGTGATAACATTTTTAGAACATAAATGCAAACAAAACATTTCGGATCATGCTGTTTCAGCCAGTTGTTTTTTTCCTTCGCGAGGTCAGACACGAATCTTTTAGGAACCCGTGTCAGAACATTTCGCGGGAGGCGGAAAATAAGCGGAGGATAGAAAGAAATCCGTTGTTACCGAAATCCGAAGTAGGTGAGAAAACTTGGCAAGACTGGAGGCTGTCGACTTCTTTTCTAGCAAAAGCTGACAATCGTCCGTGTTGGATGTTCAGAAGTCCCGTAAAACTCGTCAGCAACAATGGCAGAATAAATACACGCGATGCAAACATCTTGCCCTATTTAAACAAGCTCCGAGTCGCGCGTATCCGTAATCCTCGGATCAGCCATTCAGCGAAATAAAATACGAAGGAAAAGCAACAACAATGCGCGATTTAAACACATCGGCTAAACATGGAACAAATATCACTTTTGATATTCGCATTTTTGTGACTTGTAAAATAAATTCGTTACGGCGCCAAATGGATTTTGCGAAATATTAGCTTACATCTCCTGAAATAAAGTTACTTGCTAAATATTGTATATAAAGAAAAAAAAAATGCGTTTCAAAATTTTTCTGGATTAACTCTTCGTCTGCAATTTTGGTCTTCTTTTTTTCAGCAAACGAAATTTTGCTATCAAACTTCATTTTTATTTTTGCTCAAATTTCAATTTTTATATTGTGACTAAAGGTTTTAACATTTAATTAAAAAACCCTATTTGATAATGTTGAAATAAATGTGATAATAAAAATGTTGAAAGATAAATCTAAACTTTTTTTGAAAATTTGAAATAGTACAAAAATTTAAATTGGATAACAAAACTTCAATCGCAGATGGAGAAGATTTGGTTTGCGTGACATTCTCTAATAAACTTGAACATTTCATAAATTATGAAAATAATAGGTGAAAATAATTAGCTTCATTTTTTACGTCAATTTTTCGTTATAATCTTATTACAATCATTACTGGATAATAATATATCACGATACTCGCGAACAAATGAGATAAACTTGCATAAACGACTTAGCTATGATACAATAACATTACATGGTAACATTGCGACAAAGTCTATGCTGCTCGCTATGTAAATCCACGCCCGATGTTGAATCTGTATTCAGAGCAGCCTTTGTAACGGACGACGCCTTCTTCATGCTATCGAGGAGTTAAGTAATGCAGCACGAGCGTTGGGTCGGCGCATCGGTTAATGAACAAAAGGGATGGGAAAAGCGAGAATCCGACTCCCATACTTATATTACGTTGCAGGTACAAAGGCTACGAAGGCGTATGGAACTTTCCTCTTGCCCTCGTCATATTTACAGTATAAATATCGCCAAAGAGAAACGATTTCTGCGCGTGTTGAGAGCTCGGACAGATTTCCGACGCGACAATAAAGACGAGCAGAACAACTGTCTCTTGAAAATCCATCTACGGACAATAATGAAAGTTCCCGAAGGTACACGAAAAGAACGGTTTTGCTGAAGTATTTTAAAATTGTAATTAGATATAAATTTAAAAACGATTTTATTGGACTATTAAAATAATTATATAGGATGCCCAAAAATTGATTATTATATAGAATGTCTGTATTTAGCGGAAAAAACAACTTTGCAACTTTTTAAGATTTTTTAATACGATTGGTTCATACATTTAAATCTAGTGAAGAGTAAAGCCAATCATATTAAAGAACTTCATTGTAATAATTGCAAAGCTACTTTTTTTCTTGAATGCAGCCATTGTCAAAATTTTTTGCAGCTCAGTATGTTTAAGGAGATTGTAAGGCAAATGCAATATGTTTAAGAATTACTTGAAAGAATCATAGTTTAAATTGCATTTAAAAGTAATAAAAGAAAAATTAGAGACAGTTGATCATCTGGATCAAAAAAAAGTTATTTCAATAAAAAGTAATATTTTTTAAATTTGTACTCTAATAGAAATATATGAAAATGTATTATAAAATAATGATAAAAATCTCAATTTTTTTATATAAGTATTTTATCAATTCAAGAATATTTATGTAAAGAGAGTTACGTTGAGATGCAGACATTAATTGTTGAGTAAATAAACAAAATATTTATATATTTGTTATAAACTAATTAATAAATTTCAATAAAATTTTACATAAGTCACTTTTAGTACTTAAAATATTTATATAAAAAAATTTAGATTTTTATTATTTTTAAAATTTTGGTTTATAATAATAAAACTAATATAAAATAAAATAAATAATCTATAAAAATGTGTTGCTCTAATAAAAACAGAATGCTATGAACACAACTTTCACATGTATGTAGTTTGTTTAAAGCGTAAATATTAATATATTTTATGCTCTTACAACCTCTTTAAAACTACAAATTTCATAATTAATAAAATTATTTTCAAATCTATAATATTTATATAGCTACATTTTTAGATACTTTATCAAAATTTTTTCTAATTAAATTCAATATTTCCTTCATTTCTCTCCTTCCCTTTTTTTCTTTTTCTTCCTTACGTAGCCGAGCGCAGGAACAGTGTGATAGTAATAATACGGCGATAACCCAATTAAATAATTTTTCGATAGGTTCGTCGATAATTTGTGCATACATCGTAATTGAGCTCAGTGCAATTCCACGCGGCACATAGTCGATTACAATTTCCTATCGACAATGAAATCCAACCGATACGTCGATAGCAGCGACACGCCGCGCGTACATTAAATTGTACAGCTCGCGTTCCGGTCCGTTGTAATTATTCTAACAATATCAATAATAGCAGTAACGATACGCAGCGTACGCGAGACAGTCGAACTCGATAAATCCGGTCGCGAAATCGATCGCGCTAATCATACAAAATAATCGTTGCTAATAAATACTCTATCGGGACGTCTCTCGCGTTTTTTTTTCCCAATTATAATAAAAAAAAAATTTCCTCGCTGTTTCCACCGAGCATAATTTGTCTTCTGTGAAGATAATATCCACCCTGTTTTACAAACGAGACAGGATCGTCGACTGGCGACGGATTCGATTAAACTTTCCCTGCCTGCTCTTCCGGTAGCTCCGATTGCCTTTCTGTTAAGAAAAACATATGATTGTTTACTTCCCGAGTACTGTGAAATTTCCTAAATCCATCACGCAATCGCTGTTGAAACTGCTAGTCGGCCTCCCTTCTTTCGGTTTCCTTCTCTTTGAACAGTAATCGCAAGCAATTCTGAAACTCCGATAAAGGGACGCCACTTCAACGGGAACTGACATGACGCCGAAGGGGAACTCACCTCTGACCCTCCACCACATCCTGTCTCGTTCATCCGCCACCGTCCTGCGGGTCGACATCAGAAAAAAAAGGGAAGACGCCGCTTTATCGACACTGACAAACGGTCGTAACGAACCAGATAAAAGGAGGAGGGCAAAAAAAAGCTCCGTACAAACGGGAATCACCTAGTTGCGGTGTATAAAAAGCCAGAACTTTTCTGCCTAAGGTCAATTTTTCAACTACACTTCTGATAAACTTTCGTATCTTCGATCTCGCTACTAAAGATTGTCTATGGCGAAAAATACGTCGATATTCGTGAGAATTTCGATCCGTGCCATTCAACGGAAATTCTCCGCAAAGATTCGTTCATAGAAACCGAAGTCAAGAGAATTTTGTATGACTGTTTCGACGATCGAATGTGACATAGAATTTAAAAAAAAAATGTAAAGTAAAAATAAAAAATTTAAACTCAGATTCTTGTATCAATTATGAAAAAATACGATATTAAAGCATATGTAGTTAGTCACCTAAACGCATTAATTTTCAAATATAATCGCTTTGATTTATATATTTTTATACTGATTACGCAACGATACGTGTCGAAAACTATTCGGTAGATTTTTCTCTGCTTCGCACGTACAGAAATTTGGAACACCTTCAAAAAGTTACACCAAAGTCAACCAACAGATATCTGTACATTCTGAAGAAATTCATCCGCGATACCAAAGTTTTTTGGATCATCGCCAACGATGGCCGACGACTCTTCGAGAATTCCAAATTCTCTACGTTGCAAGACGAGGGTTGCATCCGCGAGCGGTGCAAGTACGTGCGCGCGGGCTGCTTTACAATTAAAATACATCCCGCCCCGTCACTTGCAGATTCTGAAAAGCAAAGCACAAGCTTTTTGACGTCCCAGCGTGTTCTGTGAGTCAAGTTCCAAAGATTCTTTCAGCCCTATCCTAACACATTGCCTGTCATCATGATCTCACCATCTTTGTCTTCTTCATATTCTATTATCTCGATAAAAACATAACCACTACATTTTTGTAAACAAATTAATTGTTGCCCCACTACGTGTTCGACTGATAAAATATTTAAGCCAGAGGTGTTATCTGTCAACTTATGTATTCGCAAAATATTTCGTATTCTTTTTTAAAAATTAAATTAATTGAATTTTATGTATTATAAGAAAACCAATAGACTCTGACGAAATAAATCCATAAATCATAAATGCCTTTTATTAAGAGCTTTTATTTATTATTTTAATAAAATTAAAATAATAAGCATCAAAGATGTGATATTTTACATACAGTTTTTCAACCTGAATAAATTCATATATCCCTACTTATGCAATTCATTTTAAAAGTTGGATTTTTCGAGGAAGTCATCTCGCAGATATTTCCTAAACACATGAATTTTTTGTGATAAGAAAATATCTTCAGAGATTTTTGTATGTATAATATTTTGTATGCATAAGAAAATATCTTCAGAGATAGTGCGAATTTAAAAATGAAAATTGTTATAATAAATAAAAGGATAGCATCTCTCTGTAAGAATGGAATAAAAAGGTCAATTCAACTGAAATATGTCACAATTAGTTGTCAAAATAGCGACTTTCAAATATTGCTCCTGGATCGTCAATGACGGAGAGTGATAGCGCAAAAAACAAAGAATCTTTAAAAAGAGCAAAAATAGTTACGGCCAATAAATTCGCAAGACAAATGGACGAGAAATGGTCGTGTCATAGAGTTGTTCTTCTCGCGAGGACACAAGAGGGTATTATACCAATAAAGGCCAACTGCTATCCGGCGATTCGAATTTCGTCGTCGACTAGCGCGAATGAAATTCGCCTGCTTTGAAATTCCAAACCATCGTCTTACGTCGAAAGGGTAGATCCTGACAATCAAAGCAATACGGCAGCGTCGCGTATACACTCGCGAAAATGGAAACCGAATTTCAACGATCGGCATTTGCAATCTTTGAACAGCTTGTCCGATATCGCCTCATTCGTCATGTATGGATGAAATTTGATTGTAAATTAGGAGCAAAGTTAACAATAAAATTACTTTTAATTGCGTCATTCTGTTCTATAAAATTTTAATCTCAATTTTTAAAAGATGCAACTATATCTGTATGTGTTTTATACAAGCAAAATGTTCTTTTTGTATCAAAAATTACTATGATAATTATTTTCCTATATAAATTTTCCTCTATAAAATTTTTTAAGACTTCAAAAACTTACAAAACTCTCATAATAAAAAAAAGATTGAGAAGATATAAAAGATATGTAATTGAAATTTCTATTCATATTGTTAATTTCATCCTAATGTAATATTCTAGATTTAAAACGTATTTTTTAATTAAAAAATATATTTTTAGCAATTGCGTTTCATATCTATTTTAATCTTCTCAATAAGAAAATTTCTCATATTAATTTAAGGAAATTCCATATACAATCTGACCAAAAATATTAGACACTTATATTTTATTCATTCATCTAGAATTCTTTTACTTGCATTACCTATTCGCCACTGGCATTATACGTAAGTTTAAAGGGTTCTTGAAACAAAAGATAATTTATAGCAAATGCCATAAATCAATGTTTGAGCTTTAAATGGTTAATATAAAGTACCGAATTTTAACCAAAGCTGTATATGCATATATGTATGTATATATGAAATGAAAAAATATATTTCCAAATTACAGAAAATTTCGAATTTTTACATTTAGGAGCAACATCACGCTTAATTGATAATGAAATATTTACTTTTATAAGGAAATATCTCAATAATGAGTATCAGTAATGTTATACATTATCAAATCAAAGCTGCAAATAATTCATGAAAGGACACATTTCTCTTACATATTTCATCAGGTAGTCACAAATTAATTATTAATCAATAAATTGCGATAAGCTCCAATTGATCGCTAATCAAACATACTAATATAGATTTCATTAATAGCGATATAATATAGGTTTAATTAACGGCGATAATGATTCTACTAATACAACCATAATTAATAATAAAATAAACATAAAGATAATCATAAAACGTAGTTCAAATATCAATTGATTATAAAAATTAAAGACAGCATTGTAAAGTACTGCTTTTAATTAACATAATTAAAGAATCTTATACTTATAATTTCTTCAGAAATGTTAAATATAATTCTTTGAATATATGTAATTCACTAAAACTATATTATGCAGAATTTCTTTCTAATTTTCAATTTTCAATTTAGTTTTTTTATCGATTAAGTTTCTTTATTTTAATTTTACTTTAACTTTTTTTTTTATCAATAATAAAATTATTTGTAATAATAAAATGATTAAAAAATATGTTTATATGTTTTACACATATGTCTAATTCAAGTCTAATATATACAGGAATTATATGATATGACATCATTTTACTTACTTGTTCCACCCAAACGTTTGTCGTCATGATCTGGTTCTTCAGGTTCTGAAAAAGAAAACAGAAAAATGGATGAGCGTCGAGGGTAAAAGGCGTTATCCTACTACTATCCTGTTTCTGGTTACTCAAAGATAGATTTATTGGTTTTTCGAGACACTAGAATGATACTAGAGAAAGATAAGAGAGAAAACTCTTGTCGTTCGAAAATCTCAATAAATCATTCTACTGTCGAGTACATCCATTTTCTACAATGTAAAAACAATATTTTCAAATACATGTTTTTCTTATTTAAAAAAAAAAATTTCTATTTCTTATGACAAAACGCCTTCTCTAAAACGGTAATCTTGATATATGACTTTATTGTTGAAATTAGAAAGATTCATAGAGCATGAAAATTGTGTTCGGCGATCGTATGAACATTTCGTAGCGGTTCCCTTTAAGCTATACGAGATAATAATTGTTATCTGGCGGCCTTTCGCGCGCCATGGGTCAATAGATTTCCCCGATTCCTCCAATAGAAACGTCAACGAACATTACAAGCAGTTACAGTTCCGCATTGAACCCCGCGCCTCGATATCAGTAGTACTGGCAAGCCGTAGTCTGCGACCGGCGCCCAGTAGTAATGGAACGCGATAATGCTGACAGCAGGTAAGGCATTTGCATCGTGGCGATCCACGGGTAGTAGTGAGTGTCAGGCTATAGGCAGACGGGCACCGCTACGAGAAACCGTGGCCGTTGAAGCTGTGTATTAACTGTGTACGTTAATGTTCTGTGCGATAACGGTTATAGTACCACAATCAGTCGCGTCATCGTCAATAGTCATCGCGGAGTTTAACATCGGATATATACAGATCTCGCTGCCGAGAGAAACGTTAGAACCAGTTGGGTTATTGCTTGCAGCGAATTTGGCTTATCGCAGACTAAACGATGAAATCTCCGGCTTTGGCTCTTCAAATAAGAAGACACAAATACTGTAAAAAGTTTTTATTATATTATACGTTCTCAATACCATGAAAATTTGTATATGACGATCAGAAAAACATTGTTCGCGCACTGTATTTAAATTAATATCTTAATGACAATTTTGAAAAAATTTGTCAACATATGTCAAGATCAAGATCATTGGAGGGGCTTCCCTAATGTATAATTTACCAAATTTATTCTTCTGTAATAAAAAAAAATTTGAAAATATATTATTTGTTAATTTTTTTATCTTTTATATGAAAAGCATATTAAATCTTAATATTAAATCTAAACGTTAATTAAACCTTTTATTTTAAAACTGATGTATGCTTTTTGGGAATATAAATTTTATTAAATGCATTAAAAATTCTTTCTCTCTCTCTCTCTCTCTCTCTCTCTCTCTCTCTCTCTCTCTCCTTCTTTCTTTCTCTTATGGAAACAAAAAAATTAACTAAAAATAAAATTTAATTTTGATTTTTTAGTAATTCTAACTTTAATGTATAATCAAATTTTAATAAACTAAAAATTCTAAACTATTGGAATATTTATTTTGTATTAATTATTTGCAAGTGACGTAAGACAATTAGTCTCGCGATGTGAGTCGACGAAAACATAAACTAAATAATATATATGTATACTGTTATCTGAAACAAACATAAATAAATTCAAAAGTTGCAAACGTTGTGGAAGCAGCAGAGCGGAAATAATCGGTGACATTAAATTAAATAAAACGACGGTATTATTTTCAGCGCAGCGGTCGAGCTTCAAGATTAATCGTGGCGGCAGTTATCGTCGTTCTCTCTACGCGGTGGCATTTTACGCGACGGTGTTTAAAGTTTGCTACACAAGCGTATCATTAGCAATTATCGCATCGCGTGCAAACTGCAGACGTATGAGAACGGCACGCTAAACATAACAGTAGTTATAGTTGTGTAATCAGATATATCGGCATCAACGATCGCCCGCTTCTACCGACGCGTGATAGCTAAGTGATAATAACAGGGGCTCGTGAACGTGAGCGCGGTTACGATTTCGTACTCAACTATATTAATGTCCACATAACAGATACGGGAGGTGCACCCCCGAAAGCGCGACAAGTGAATATCGTAACCGCAGAGGTAATTATGGTTACCAAATCGGATATTACGTATCGTTGCTATTACCGGTATCCTGCGTATACAATTATAATTATAATGAGGCAGCTTAGTGTATGCAATTATCTTAGATGATGCACTGCGATCCGACTGTACACAACAAGAGCAATAATAATTGCAAAACCGTTTATTAAATGTCACCAGCAAAATAGCTAAATTTATTACATACGTATTATTTTTGAGAAATCGCACTGGTAAGTTCATAATGTTATAAATTATTATAAATTATTATTAATTATACCCAATTTAAATTAATTCTGATTATTTCTAGGTTTCTACCCAATATGTTAAATTGACTAAAACAATGAAATTAAATAATTAAGAAATTTCCGCAAGCACCAAGTTACATGTAACGTACATGTTAATTGTAATTTCCCATTCTACAACATAACCGTAATATAACACACGTGTTATATTACAGTTATATTGTTGAGAAATTACAACTACATGTAATTTGGTGTTTGCTGGAATTATTAACTTTAACTCAAAGTTTATAATTTACTAAATGTAAATGTTAATATGGACAATGTTTACATTGAAATAGATTGAGTTATATTATAACGTACACGGAAATTAAACATAATGAACGTTATTTGACTCAAGAGATTAGGTTTGTTATTGTTCTTTTAACATCTAACAGTGCGGGACTGCATGTGTGTCCAATTTTCATTTTAGACAATTAAGTTTTTAAGTAATTATTTTTAAAACAAATTGCTTTTTTGTAAATTAGATAATTATCAAGTTAAATGATATTAACTATATATTTACATATAGCTGCTCATTTTATTTTCAATATATTTTGGTAACTTGAAAAACTATTGATATTTTTACTAGAAAAAAAATAATTATTTCGTAAAAGTACCCTTGTGTAAATTTTACTACTCTAGTAGAAGAAAAAGAAAAAGATTATTTTCCAGCAAACATAAAAGTTTAATAGCGTAGCGTGTATAGAATGCAATATTTTTTTCTTTAAGTCTTCATGGACTTTTGTAGACACTTATCGCTGCGAAAGATTACGGTGCACGTACGTTACTCTCTCAAAATGACGACGTTAACATCGCGTTTTATGCCGCGCGTAACAATATCGTGGAAGTTACTTCATAAGATTCGAAAGTAATTGAAGCTGACTTTCAATCGCGTTGACAGAAAAAATATTACCCGGAACTCATTGTAAGTGACATAAAAATCGATAATTCCAGAAACAATAAATTAGCATCTTGTATAAAAAAAATTAAAAAGTCCATATTATTCCCGATTTAATCAATGCGACGATGCGATTAAATATTGAAAATCCATTAAGTGACTCAATTTCTCGGCATTACGACAATGCGAGTAAACGTTATTAAATATACAAACGCATCAAAAGCTTTGCAATCAAATGCCAATGAGAGTATACTCATCGCGTTAATTCATGCGGTAAATCAATTTCATATACTAAGAGTAATATCATTAGGTAATTGCAGATTTGATTTAAAAAGTACGATAGAAGTGAATCTGAATGATAAAATCCAAAGCAACTGACTAGAAAAAGATGCTAACGACCGATTAAATTAATGGTGGTATAAATTGTTCAATGGAATTCAGCGTAATGTAATTCAACACGTCATGTTGTTCTACGAATAATTAGAATATGTAAAAAAAACCACGTAACATGCGAAAATAATGACAAAAATAACCATGCAAAACCAAGGAAAACTTGGTACTCAATCTTTTACAGCCATCGGTAAAGTATTGTTACCTCGGTGTTCGAATATAAATGAAAATTATGCGCATACCAATAAGAATTTTTATGAGTGTACATAGTTTATCGTCGGTAACACGGATAAATTATGTAATTCTAACACAGGCGCAACCGTGAGTATTAAAAAATTTATATCATCGAATCGTCTATTGTTATAACGGTCAAATAAACGCATATTTTTCTCTTTCACTGTTGGCAGTAAAATATTTTCATTAAATGTTTACCCTTTCATGTAAACTCCATTATACGCTGCGTTATTTTTCATGCAAATACACGAATGTGTGCGCTCGAATAAAGAATAAAATCATACTCGTGTTCTGCATTTTATTGAACAAGCTGCTTTTGATTAATCTCAATGCGAGATTTTGTTATTCGTTACGTTATACTACATAATTACTTACGGTTTGCAATACGCATTATTTACAGATATTACAATCCTTACCAATATTTAACAATTAAATTAACAGTTAAATAAATATTAAAATCTGTTTAACAGGTCAAATATTATGTTTAATGAGTAAATAATATTCAAAAGAAGCAAAACAAAGTGTTAATAAAAGCTCTCAAGACTTTTTATACAAATTTTACATGGTAATAAAAAGACTGTTAAACGTTTAGATTTGCAATTCAATTTATGATGTGTAGGTAATAATGCAGATGAGAAATCAAATTGCGTTCGTTTTACGCAAACTAAATTGTAAGTTTTTTTTCTTTAAACTTTAAACTCTTCATGTCAATTCTATATACGACATAAAGTGTCGACGTTATTGAGAATTCTATTGCCCAAACTACCCTAAATTCTGCCAATCTTTAACCTTCGATTTTAGCTCGCATGCCTACACAAGTAAATCCGAGTGTATGCGTCAGCAGAAACTTTCCGAAATGAAACTTGAAACTTGGCGCGAATAACTGGAAACGGACATCGTATGCCGTGCGGAATCCAAGTGTGCAAGAAATCTGTAAGGAAGTTACATGAATAAGAACGTAACCATGCCGCGTGTTCCCGCCGATTTAATCGCAAAAAAACTTATATCGGCGAAGAAAGGTGAAGAAAAGAAAACTCGGAACTTGCTCCCTTTGATGAAGCAAAAAAATGTATCATATTAAGGCATTGAACGAAGATAGTGAAAATACAAAAATCTTTCCGCATTACAAAGTTTCGAGGAGTACTTTCGAACAATATTGCCTTCTTGCTTCTCTTATATTCGTTCTTCGACGGGAATAATATGGATTTTACCATCGTGCACGTATTATGAAGTAGGACATTAGAAGTTAGAACCGTAGAAGTAACTTCTTGAGTGTATAAAGTAAAAGCGTTATGTATTTAGTTTTGTAAGTTATACGTAGGTAAAAAGAGTAATAAAGCCATTATTTATTTAAATAATTCTTCATTCAGAACATTACTCTAAGGGAGGATGTCTTTCTAGGAGCCAAAAACATTAAGTACTTTCAGGAATTTTTTTTAAAAGAAACTATTTATTCAAACATTTTGAACTTTTTATATATAAGAAATATATGTTTTATAAATCATGAATATTTTTGAATTTTTACATCCATATTGTATATTTCAACCAATGATGGCCCGCAGCAACTGATAGGAGTTCCATTTTTTTTATCCTAATGGATCTGAATAAAAAAAAACAATTATTTTTTTCGTTGAATATTGTTTTTTCTAGTGAATCTCTTCTAAATTGCTTCAAAATATGAAAATATCAAAATGGCGGCTTGCTAAAGTAAAATATTGATCTTCATTAAGTTTTATTTTGACAGCCCATTTCGATATTTTCATACTTTATTTTTAAAGCATTTTAAAAGTTCAGTACCAAAAATAATGTTCAACGAGAAAAACAAACTTTTTTTTATGTCAAGTCCAGGATAAAAATTAGAACGTCTTCAAATCGCCGCGGATCATTTTTGATTAAACTATTGTATAATAGCGAAAGAAAAAAAGAACCTAATATGGACGCAAAAATTTAAAGATATTCATGATTTATGATTCACGAAACGTACATATGTATATGCAAAAAGCATTTAATTTGTGTAAAAACTTTAAAACATTGGAAAAAGTTTTCTTTAAAAGAAATCCCAAAAACACTTTTCTGTTTGACTCCTAAAAGAAAATCCTCTCTTAATCTTTCAATAGTTTCAATATATTTCATACAATAAATCTGGCAAAATATATTTTTATTACTGAAACTAATCTATAATAAACAGAGTTTCATCGAACTTTCGCTCACAGATCAACTCACAAATGATCTGAAAAGGTAGGTCAAGAGATATAAAAAGAAAGGGAGGATACTTGTTTGTTAAGCTCATATATAAACCATATATTTCCTTCGCATTTTTTCTATTATTCTAACGTCTTTTCAAGTAACTAAGTGCATCACAGAAAAGCGCAACTTTCGCAATTGATAGTGCGAAGCTTTGGCAGCACTTAACATCGTTATCCCTCAAGATCGCTTCTACGTGACGAGAATTTACGAGGTCATGGACGGAGAGACGCTCTTCTTTACAGCTCAACGCGAACTATTAGGACAATGGTAGACGCTCACTTATATCTTATTTTCGGTCTGCTAGAGTTCCTATCTAAAAAAAAAAGATGAAAATCAAAAGAGTGAAAAAGAGAAAGCAGAAGAACGGGTGGATGCGAAAAAAAGGTGCGAGCACTATCGCGGAATGACGCATGAAAGAACTTTACGAGACACGGAGAGACCAATCTGGAATTTAATATTTTTCCGGAGTTTAATATTTTATAAAGATTTCACTATGCGAGCGTGAATGCTTTCCGGCATTCCGTTTCTCCTGCTATGTGACAACGAAATATATAGTTTAACATTTCTTTGAAAAATTCACGCCGATAAGACTTTCATGCGACTTTTAAGATATTGTGAAGAAAGTAGTTTACATCATTTTTTAGGAAGACGGACTATATACTTTGTTGAAAATAAACAAAGGAAAAGGAAGAAAATTATATATAATGTTTTTCAAAGCTTATATGTACTAAACATCCTTTTATACTTAACTGTACATAAATTTGCTTTTCTTTGCTTATTACTTTTTTCATAATTTTAGCGTCATTTGAGCCATTTCGGAAGACAGAATAAATGATCCTCTCAGGTACTAATACTTTCAAAATGCAAATGTTTTTGTTTATGTAATATTAAATAAAGTAATATATCTGATACATTAAATAAGGAATGAAGTTATAAAAAATACAAGCAACTGTTAAAAACAGTTTATTATGAATTTTACGAACTTTATTAAATTTACGAATATATTTGCTAATCAAGTGATAATGTTTCTTTGGCATTTATTTGTGTATTATATCTACAGAGGTAATTAACGCAGTTTCTCTCTTAAATAGATTCAAAACTCGAAATTATATTCGAAACATTGAACTAGTTCACGTGTGCAAAGAATTTTTTGTTAAAAACACAATCTAGAAATTAATTTAAACTTAACTTATCCTCCAGCTGGATCTTAAGTGTTTGTATGATTCTGTGTAAATTGTATGATTCTGTGTACTACATATGTAGTTCTTTAAAATATATGCTAAAATGATTTTTCGGTCTTGAAACACTAACTCTACTAAACTACCTGATTTTAGGGAATCCTAAAATCATCTGTATTACGCAATAATTAAACGCAATAATTTTTGTATAACAATTACTTCTTTTTTCGTTTATAAATTTGAAAATTATTTTCCAGGATTAAAGCACATATACATTAATACGTGTCTGTGAGGTGGAGTTTATGTCGAGAATAAAAAAAAATTGTTTAAATTGAAATCTTTACCATTTCTTAGTCCAATATAGAGTTCAATATATAGAGATAGGCGTTAGAGCTGTCAATATCGTAACAATATTTGCTTGATAAAAAAGCTTTGCAATTTGTACTTACGAAATTGTGGTGTATGTAGTTCGTATGAATAAACAACGTCGAGTTCTTGGAATTAGACTTAAACACTTTATCGCGACGAATTTATTATACGAAAATTGACACGAACGTCCGACTACGTGTATCGTAGTTGCATGAGATATGGGTGTGGTATATATATATATATATATATATAAAGATGTGTAAAACAGCGACCTCTAATGACCCATCGAAGTTCAGGCTTCATTTTAGGATCCGCTTAAATTGACTAGCAATGTAACAATTTGACGCTTTTTCGCATTTTAGAACGATTTTAATAATGTTGAGTGACATACATAAAATCTGTAAATAATTAATTCTTTTCACGAAAAATATCACCTCGGCCAAGAGTCGAACTCGGATCTCTTGCATTTTGTTAATTCGCCGATTAGAGATGCGGATACGTATGCGATAAACGTTCCCGTCACACGAAAATGACTGGTCGGAATTTAGCGCCGGCATTTTCCAAAGTATCACGATAGCATCTAGATTCTTCAATTCTGCTGAGGTTCTACTTCCAAAAAGATCGCGTTATCTTTGGGCTCGCGAGCATCCAGAAAGAGAGAGAGAGAGAGACAAATCAAGATAAGCGGCGTAGAACCCACGAGCCTTTCCAACTAATTTAGAAGAAGGGTAAGGGATAAATTATGGTTCACAAAGAAGGACTATCTGCGTGGATTTATCGAATCCCATTAAGAAACAGCGATGGTCACCGCTGATTGCGAAACTCCTCTTGTTTATTGCGCGACAGAACAACGCTTGTTATATAACGGAGTGACAATAATTTCTGAAGTGATATTGATTTTAGGTTTACTCTCAGTCAAAGCAATTGGGCAGAGGCTGGTTTCAAACATACATACCATCCTGAATCAAACGCGGATAATGTTGCATGTTTGCTTTGTCGTGTAGCACGGATCGCTTCAGTATCGGTTGTTTCTCGGACATCAGCTATCGTAACGATAAAGGGACCAATGGCTATGCCAATATAACTCGTTTCTTTATTGGCAATCGCCACACGTGCGCGCGCGCGATGCCTGGCATAACCGTTACACACGAACACGCCAATTCATATTTCACGCTTCACGTGCCACAAAGAGAATTTGCTTCGTCGTGCTAATCCGATTTTACGTTGCGCCGTTCGCCCGATTATTAACATCGTTTATCAACTCTACTGGCGTCATTGTATTCGCATTTATCGCGCTGCGCACCTCTTTAATAACCAATACTGTGGCGAAAACAGTTTTACGCCTGCCATTTGCCTCGACGATGATGATGTATCGTTTCGCATGTATCATTAAACCAACATGGTGAGAGCACGTTATATCGCTTCTTCTCGTATCTTCAAGGAACGTTTTTGCAGCCAATCCATTTCTTCAATTTCTTTGGAACATCGCTTTCTCTTTCTCTCTTCAGGGAATTTCAATTTTTACTATTTCTAAATTGATAAAGCATCGAGCGGTAAAAATCTTCTAAATATAATAAATGTACATTACGATATTTTTAATTGTTACAGCATTTAACATTTCTTTTGCTATTTTCATCCGTTGATTAATTTTTGTAAATTTTGCAAAACATACAAATTAGCTCATAATGTGCATAAACCAAAGAAACAAATACAGTAATAAAAAACTTCGCTTAGTAAAATCCAAAGTCTGATAAATAACAGAAATCCAATGCACGGATATTCTTTTATCCTATCATTGCATTGCATTAAACGCGAATGCTGTGTTATACACACAGGTTATTATTTAATCATCACGAACCACTCACGCAATTACAATTTAATAACAACGCGGCTTGACCGCGTTATTAAAGTCGTAGCTTTGACGTTCATTTATTCATATCCGGCTCACTGCCGTAAAAACGCAGTCACGTTGCGGAAGCGGCCGTACACCGGCGTCATTATCCGAAGGATACCGCCCGACCTTCTTTGATATCTGCTGTATCTCCGTGACTGGTCCTTGTGGGTGGTAATCTTAAACACGAGAAAATACGCCGTGTGCCGAAGATACGTTCCGTGTGTGGGCGGACTACCCTTAATGATATGGAAATTGGATGTCGGGTGGAAACAGAGTGGTTGAATCGAGCTCCCTCGAGAGACGGAGAGAAGGAGGGATATATTACAATGTCGGGCATCCCTTTTTTTATCCGTAATTCTTTATTTGCCGAGCACCCGTCTAGCCTTCTTCCCTTTCGATTCACATTCTCGTTTCTATTTCCAATCTCGTCGATTCTGACGCGTCTTCCAATTCTTTCTGCAGATACTTGTTGTTTGTTTGGTTACAGAAAACTGAGGACTACGTGTAAATAAGACTATCAGTTCTATATACTCCCTTTCAAAATTGTGTTCTCGTTGAAAAAGATTCTATCTATGATTGTCAATAATAATGTAAGCACGCTGGAGGCGAATTTATTTAAGAATTTATTTACTTTTCTTCATTCCGCACTTTTTTATATCGTCTTACTGTCCTCCTTCTCTTCTATAAGTTAAATTTTTCCATTATTTCTTATACTTATTCTTGTATTTTATTGTTTCCAATGTTAATTTCGTTACGTACCAGTGTATTATTTCACTCCTTTTTGCTCCTATATATACACTAACACCTTTATTTCGTACAGAACGTAGAATGTCGGTGTAGGCATACGTATCCGTGTCCGTGTCCGTGTATTTTTCACTTGACGACGCTTCCGGAGTAGCTTTAACGATACCTCGGAGAAATTCAACAAAAGAACAAAGGAATTGTTCTGGGACGCAGGAGGTTGGTGGAATTGGAAAACGAACTTAGGAAGAATACCATTATTCGCGTCTTTTTTGTCTTATTTGGTTTCAACCTTTAAGACTCCACCAGAAAATTTCTATCTTCACCGTCGCAATCTTCGGTGATAGAAAAAAATGTTAAACGTACGAGTTACCGTAAGTAAAAATATATTTATAACGATTATACGCAACGTTTTAGAATCATAAATTCAATTTACAAGACAGATTGGATAAGATTGATAAACATGAAGGTTTTCTTTCATGAAATTGTTAAGAGAGGTTATTCACCGTAACCTTTTCAGTATTAAAGCCTCGTGATATATTAAATCTTAAATTAAAATTCTGCGAAGATCCTCTTAGAATTGTGATAAATTAGGTGGGCAAAAATGAACTGATGGTTTGCAGGCCTTAAGGTTTACAAAAAATATAGAATGCTTCTAATTAAATGATAACATAATCTCTACAAATTTCTGTTTATTTGAAACCATCACATGTTAGCAAATCCTTTATTTCATAAACTTTATTAAGAAGAATTATAATGAATTAATTCCGAATTAATTTCCGAATTAAGGCGACATTGTTGAGAGACTTTAAGCCGCTCCGTATATTGTTATTAAAAAAATAAGTTAAGATACTAATAAAAACCTTTGAAAGCAAACCTGCGCTTAATCGAAAGAAAAAGTCATAGGAACGAAGGAAGCGATAAGAAGAAAGTAAAGAAACGCAACGTTGAAATTATTCACCGCAATATAATGCGCTTCTATTGATTATCGTCTTAAAATCGCAATGTAAGAAATATCCAGATAAATAGATTATTAAAGCAGAAATAAAGTGAATCTATTTTAATAATGCAAATTATTTAGATAAGTTTTTTTTTCGCAAAAACGGATAGAAAAATATAATTAATATAAAATTAATAATTTGTAATAATAATTAAATTATGATATGTTATACAGTAAAACGCGCGATCAAGATACTCAATATCATTAAATATTTGTAGATTCTTCAGTGAGTTTTAGTTAAGTAATCGATATATCCTATACGGAGTAGATCGTATATGCTAGAAACTTTTGAGATGCTTGAATTACTGAAGAGTATACTGTAACTAACTCATACATATTAAATAATTCTCAACATCTCAAGCATTGCAAAACAGTGAGAAGTTCTGATGTTACTTCATCATCGAACACAAATTAGATTTGTTAGTTTAAAGTTTCAGCACACAGAGAATATATGTGTTGTAAATGTATTATTTAAAACTTTAATCTATCATTTCTCTATGTAAATAAAGCTGATATTTTATCGAATTAAATTCCTTAAAAATTTTAATGTGTTATATCAATTAATTGTTATAGTAACTTACAGTTTATACTCTTTCTAGTGACCTATTAGAACTAACGTCCTCTACGTAAAATCTTCCCTCGAGAAAAGAAGTCGTCAAACGCCTAAAAAAATGGTCAGAATAATTAAGAGACGTTAAATCCTGTGTAAGGACGCAAAGGCTTTCTTTTCAACTTTTGGCCGTGATCTTTCCTGAATAAAAATTAGACGTGACTACCTGCAAATGAGATCTAGAAGAACGGCTGGATTGTAGTTAACGCGAATACTCTCAACTCATTTAAACCGTCCGTGTAATGAGTTCCGCGAACACGATAAGATTGTAAAAGCGTGGAAGCAGCGCAGATTTATTTATGTCAAGAACGGCGGAACCATCCTTTGACAAATCGAGCACGGCTTTTGCCGGAATGTAGGAAGAAAAGTCTCGTCCGCGTTCTTCTCTGCATTCACCGAGGAGGAGCCATAAGAATTCCTTTTAACGCACAGGGAGGACGTCGACGTCTGAAAACGAAATCGTGATACGAATCGTAAAAGAAGAACGCAGCGAGACGTAGGAGAAAGAATGTCACTGTCGCTATATCGGGAAATACAGATAAACGCGAGCGCCTCCATTTTCGGCATTGGCTGGTGTACGTGTTACTAGGATTTCTGCTACATATTGGAACAGGATATGGCATTTATAATTTTTTTATACTCAGCGCAAAGTATATTTTAATTATATATATTTTATTAAAATTGTTTCAATCTTTACGGAACTAATATAATTTATTAAAAAAATTACTTATTATTATAGCAAATCTCTGTAAATAGAAAGAAATAAATACAAAATAATCGTTATAAGAATATCCTGCTAATATTCTGCGGCGATCTGGACAGTAATTAATTCTTAGCTTCCAAAGATTTAACTAACTCAAGACTCCAGTTATCTCCCGTGTCGTAAAAAAGACCGCTTAAAAGATCGGCACTGCAAACGACTTTCATCAACTCATAGAAAAAAATCGAATGACAGTGAATAAGAACGGATGTTATGTCATTATGTCAGTCCAGATCATCTTTTATCGATCGCTTATCTACGAAGCTAAGCGATTTTTGAACATCCCATGACAAGAACCCGTCCATGAGCCTTAAAGAAAAGGCCATCTGGCGTCTTTCTGAACTTTCTGTTCTGTTCCCGATTCTCCCTTTATCGTTCCTAAACACTCCGCCTCATCTCTTCTCAAATATTCAGGACTTCGAAAGACCAGCCGTCGCCAAAAGTAGCCAGCTGTGTCGCATAATGAATAAAAAACGTTCTATGAAATGTGATAGAGAGAAAAGAAAGAGAGATTCTTAGAACTTAAATTTTGTTGACTTATGGGATTGTAAAAGAAATTGGTATTTAAAAAAAAATTGATTTCGACACTGTTTATAGAATACAATTAAAAATATATGCTACCGTATTGTAACGCACATTTAGCCTTTTGTACATTATTCTTCATTATTATATTTCAAATTTAAAATTAAAACTTTGCGTTTTTAAATGTTACATTCATATAAATTTTTCCAAATGTCCAAAACAATGCAATATATAGTAAAACTTTTAAAGCTAAAATCTTACAAATTAATGTATGCAATTCTTTGGAAAAATAATTGTTGAATTTTATTTTGTATATTAAATCCAGAGTTTTCAAACATTTTCCATCCATTAGATAAATGTGATACATAATTTAAACATTATTCAAATTTAAAGCTTTCTTTATAAATAAACTTATATGTTGTGAAACATTCTTCTTTAAAAAATACATTATACATACAGGTTGTCCCAGAATAAACGTCAAATATTTCGTGTGTTGGTACAGCAAACTAAACTGAGTCGAAAAGTCCTCTACCACTTTGGATTCGCAATAATTGATAAGATAAGTATTAATTACTAAAAATCGTTAAATATTGATTTTTAATAATTTTTTACTCAAGTACTATCAATTTTACAGAAAACAGCAAATGACAAAAATTGTTTATTTTCTTCTCATAGTTTTGAGAATTTTTTTCAGAATTTTTTAGTACCGTATTTTTTTCTCATGTAGTAAAAATAGTTGCTAATAAGAAAATACAAAAAAATTGATTAAAAATTTTGAAAAAGTTCTTATTGTTAGAGCTCTATGAAAAGAAAATAAATAATTTTTGTCTTTTACTGTTTTTCTGTAAAATTGGTAGTACATGAGTAAAAAATTGTTGAAAACCAATATTCGGCGATTTTTAGTAATTAATATCTTATTAACTATTGCAAAAATTGCAAAATAATAGAGGACTTTTCGAGTCGGTTTAGTCTGCTCTATCAGCATACGAAATATTTGACAATTATTCTGGAACACCCTGTATATACATATTATACTCAATTATACTCGAGTAAAAAATATTAATTTTGTGATATTAAGACATTATTTACAAGTAGTTTAAATAAAAATAACTAAATGTAACTAACATACAAAATGTATCAAGTTACATTTCAATTATTTAATTGTTTTACACAATTCTGTATAATAAACGCGATAAGAAATCCGTTTTTTGGGTTCAGTTTATTTCTGACAGAATATTCAATAGTTAAAGTAGTAGCAGCTGCTGAGCTTCAAACAGGCGTCGAAAAAGCGAATCGAATAAGCAGCGCTTCATAACAAAAGGAAGTGCCAAACCGTCACGCCGGTAACAAAGACAGATTAACCAGTGGAAGTAGAAAAGTTTTAATTGCGTTCCGCGACCCCCGATTGACTAAACCCTTTGATGTCCTCGTTGTCCTTGCAACTGCACAGCTATTTTCTCATCTCCCTTTTATTCTTCATTTCCGAACTCCACTGCAATTTAGTCCGATGCCCCATCTTTTCTCTATCACAAACGGATTCTGATCAGCGTCGAGATAAAGTTTCGCATAGCATTCTATCAGAATAAGGCTAATTTTGCAGAAAGGCAAAAATTTGCTTCGTCTAGGTATCATTTCAATTTATATCGTATATACTGCACCACACACAACAACGGATATAAATAAGACATGTAATAACTACAAAATATATTTACTGTGGATAAAAAGCAAAGGTATCTTCTTTCATTTTCTCTTCTGTTTATTTTTGTGCACAAGTTAATTCTTGTAATTTATTTATATTCTTCTAAATATATATATGTAAATAAAAAATTCTACCTATCTTTTATTTTATATTTTCTTTACTCTTTTTAAAAAAGATTTATCCAATTTAAATTCAATTAATATGCACAATTTATTATACTTATGTTTTATGTTAAATATTGTTTCGTAGATATTATAGGTAGTTAAAGCATTTATTGATATTCTAGGACAAGTCCTCTAAGAATATAAAATTGCTAATAGCACAAGCATATGTAAAAGACGTGGCAGTAAAATAATATGAGAAATGACAAAGGACGATTATAAAACGGTAAAAAGCTGTGTGGAAAACTTACAAAAAATTTCATTAGAGACATTCTCAATTACTAATCGCAAGAAGTTAATAATAAATTATGACAAAAGCTAATTTTTTATTTTAACTCGGAAAACATTTGTTTTAAAATTTTCTATGCTTTTCCGGTAAAATCGTTAATTACATGCCTCGACTTTCATTATCGGTTCCGATATCATTTTTAATCCCAATTCACATCGAACGAAATGTTGCTTTGTGTTACATAAAATTTTCAGTTAATTTTCTGTTTATAAAAGAGTTATACAACATGATGTTCTATAATATTCTTTTGTGATAGATAAACGTAATAAAAATCTAATAATAATATATATATTGTAAAATATAAAAATATGAAATTTTGAGAAGAAATTTTCTTTCTACTTGTGCGCCAATTGAATTGCAATCGATTTATTATCAGTTACATTGTTCAGTCATTTAATTAATTATATCGTTATTTCACACAATTCTGTGTAAACGCGGAGTCGATAAGAGATCCGCTTTTCCGATTTAGTTTACTTTTGAATGGAATATTCAATGGTTAAAGTAGTAACAGTTGCTGAGCTTATAACAGGCATCAAAAAAGCAAATTGAGTAAAGAAAAAAAAAAAAAAAGAAAAAAATATAACTTTGTAAATAACGAAACTTTTAAGTCTCTGTTCGAGGAAGAATGTTGTACTCGTTAATTTTTCCTCCAATCATTTTAACCCCCTAGAATTAATCTCAAAATCTGTAACACAGTTACAGACATTGAATCTATAGAATCCACTTAATGTTAATGTTAATTAAACCCCCTTAATGTTAATTAAAAGGAATAAGTAATTAATTTCAAAGAAAACTAAAATGACATAATGAAATAAAAAAGAACGCGAATACTAAGTATATTTTAATAATAATAATCCAAATGTGCACGTGCAGATTTAACATAAAGAAAATGGAATTGTTTGACGTCCGTGACAAGGAGACGTATAATTGAGAGGTCCAATAGACCTACCGTTCAGCTTCAGGATTATACTAAGCGCTACTGATTCAAAGGAAGTTGGTTAGACACTAAGCTTGATACTTGTGTATGTGGCAGGTAAGATGCGTATTATTGATATAAACGTTCAAGCGAGGCACAGCGGTTAAATAGAATCCGTATATTAGCAACAGCACACAACAGTTCAGTACACTCAGCATGCACTACTTCGCCAACTCTATCGAACTTCTACAAAAGTTTGTCTGCCAAGGGCTCGATGAGAACTGTCGCCTCACTCGTCGGGAACAAGCAAATAGCTTTACGTGATACACATAAATTTTATATACATGTCAAATCACAAATCAAAATAAAAAAATAGTGCCCGAAATTCTGATAGCTAATTTCCGTCATTTTGCCTAGAAATAACGTTTGCCACACGGACTACAACTTGTATGGAAAGAACGGCTTTGCTGAAGTATCTAAAATTTAGGTAGAGCGATTTGAAAATAATTTTGTTAAACCATCAATAAATAATTACGCAGGAATCGCAAGCACAATGAGCGATACTGCAAAAAATTTGAAATTTTAGCAACCAATTTAAGCGTTTTCTACATAATTATTTTAACAATTCAACAAAATTACTTTTAGATCTATTAATCAAATTTTTTACTTCACCAAAGCCGTCCTTTCCGTACAAGTTGAATCCAAAATCAGACATTTCGATATAGAAACTTAATGGGCTTTCCACAATAAGCCATTACCTAAGCTTTAAATCTTAAGTCATAAGAAATTGACCAATCATAGTCGATTATTCTTCTTGATACTCAGCTGTGATTGGTCAATTTCTTATAGCCTAAGACTTAAAAGCTTCGGTAATGGCTTATTGTAGAAGGTCCATAATACATATTTTACGAGCTCTCCGCTTGCATTATTACGACGGGAAGAATTATGATCTAACATGCTGATCCAACCCACTGAAGAATCGGATAACCGATGGTACTCCCCCGTCTGACGGAGTTCAATTTTTTCACGTTCTCTAGGAAAGCTTCCGCATTGCGAGGCAATTGCGCTGGTGAAATTCTCTGTGATACTCTCTTTACTGAGAGGGACGTTCCGTCATATTCGGGATCACGGCAGCGTACCATCGTCAATTCCCATCCTTGAGAATTGTCTGGCGACGCTCGTAGCGAAGTTTCAATCGATCCTGACAGTTTGACTTGCGGACAAAGTTGTGCGAGGCGCGGCAAGACGGGGACAATATCCCGGTGCCTTTGGGGAAGCGAGGACGAGGCTCGGTCTCGTTCTCGTACCTACCGCAGTTGAAAATTCAACGGCGTCAAAGTGGTGTCGACCGAAGATGAAAAAGAACGATCCGCGCGCGCGTATCGTTTCACTCGAGGAAAGCAATTTGCAAGTTGTCACCGCCGCGCCGCGCCGGGGCGTTTCTGGCGCCTTGTGAAATCGTAGAGCGGTTTGCGCACTACTTTACATTGTCAGTTATCGCGATCTGTGCTCACACAGCACGTTTGTTGCACATCCTATTTTAATCTTCGTGCTGCGCATCGCAATATCCACGTGTACCGACACACGTTCTTGCACGTGGTCAACTCGTTTTGAATTTTAAGCACCTTGTCGTATTTCCTGCCTTTATATTTTATTCCGAGCGATTTAGTACTTTTATTATTATTGTTATCTTTATCCGCTTCATACCGAAACGTTTTGACAATTTGTTCTTTTATATTGCATTTTTCATCCGATGTTACTTATAAATAATTCAATTGCACTGTCAGATATGTATAATGAAGGAAATAGAAAAGAAGCGGAAACTCGAAAAAGATTTTGAGAGAGAGAGAGAGAGAGAGAGAGAGAGAGAGAGAGAAGTCTCGAACCAATTATTAGTCAATTAAAATGTAAAATAATCGCTTATAAACTGCCCTAGGCTGATTATGATTACATTAATTCGTGCGAATTTTAAACATATTCAGAGATACTCTGAGTGAGAATTTTAAAATACATCACTTTGATCGCATTTAAACTAAAAATATTCCGATCTCGCTTCGTCACTGTAGTCGCAAATTAATCCTCGTTAAATCCGTTATTCTTATTATTTGTTCTGCCGTTTCTACTTATTGTAACACAAATTCTTATGCAAATACTGAACGCTGTGCGCGGAGATTATAAGGAAACATTTTTAAAAGAGTTAAACATCGGGGGGGCTTAAGTAAAGCAGCATTTGCCTTACTGCTAGTTTACGGTGGATGTGTTTTTACTTACTAAAAAGAATCCCTCATATAAGCAGATAGTCGCACGCTTAACTCTGGGAAGCGCTTTCCCTTCGTCCAGATCCTTAAACGATTTAACATTAGATACGACAAAGTTTCAACGCTTTCAAAACTTTGCCACTTTCCAACGAAAACGATCAATATGAGCTAAACATGAAGGGAATTTTTTCAAACTCTCGGCGCACGTATAGATATGCTAGCTGTAATGTAGCTGAAATGATTGAGACTTATTTCTCGTTTTAATGTATTACAACTTACGTTCATAAAACACTTTCAATCTCGAAATCGCGGAAATATATTATGTGTACTTTTATGCAGAATAGAAAATATAATCTATTCCTTCGCGAATTATAATTATTCAGAAGTTGGGGGCGTACCTTCCCTGCCACGCACTTTCGAAAATTGCATCTCCGACAATATATGTTATTGCTAAAACGTATAGTTTCCTTACGTGAGCGTAGTTATCTTTATACCCTCTATCCGTAGCGCAAGTTCTAAGCCGTTTAGTATTAAGATGGAGTTTCGAAGTTCCCGAAACTCGCAAATATGTGACCATAGTTGTCCCTCTGTAAATAAGAGCATGCAATATCCTCAGCTAGTCAAGACACGCCTCGAGCAAACATGGACAAAATCTATTTTCGCCAACGGTAAATCCAAAAGAATCGCGAAAGAATAAAATATTATACAGATACTACCCACTACTTATGACTATTTCGATTCACAATCCTTGGATTTATGATCGGTATGTGCTAGGAATTTAAAAAATATAAGTTGAATCGAGATTAAAATTAATCTACATCAATGCAGTGAAAAAAATTGTTATATCAACAGCATTATTTTAATTAGAAATAATTGAATAACAATATATATTAATAGAACAAAATTTTATTTAAAACAAGAGCAAAATGTATGTTTGCTAATAGTGAATTAACAAAATCATTTTCAATTAAAATAATACTGCTGATATAAAATCATTTTTTTTCAATAAAAAACCTATTTTTTTACATAACCTTATAATTATTTATGTCTAGAACGGCTAGTAATACAAATATTATTACTAAAAGAGAAAACAATAGATTTTGTATTATATAATTGCTATTTGACTTAAGATTAATCAAATTTATAATCGAAGTTCCGAAACATAAACTCGTAAGTAAAGAGATACCTGTATTATAAAATTGCATTTAAGTGATTGTTCAAATTGTTTTCAGAGATGAGATTGGAGCATTGCTTGTAACAATCGTATCCTTTTTCATCATCTCAATTATTTATACACGAAAATATTTGCAAGCAAGATTATAATTAATATAGAGTGAAATATAAGTAAGATTACGATTAATATAGAGTATAATCATATGTTATACGATATTTGCGTTAACTCGATGTATTTCTCGATTTATAGAATGTTTAATAAAAGAATCGATTGAAAACATTAAGACAATAGACTCGTTTGTCACGTCGATCTAATCTTATCGGAGCTGGGTAATAATTTCTGATGCTAATATGAGTAGATTATGCTTAATATGAGTAGATTAAGGAGAACTATAAATTCATTCATACCTATCGACACTAAGAAGATATATAAGTTGTCAGATTATAGATAAGCGTGCTTTGTGTTACCCCCCCCCCCTCTCTCTCTCTCTCTCTCTCTCTCTCTCTCTCTCTCTCTCTCTCTCTCTCTCTCTCTCTCTCTCTCTCTCTCTCTCTCACCGCGCTTGGATCCGTAATCCATTTAGCAAGACTAAGTTTCCTAAGTGTCCTACAAACTCATAAATTCTGAGTTGCCTGCCTCTTAAGCATGAAGATGAAGTTCCAATAGAAGCGTAGAATCCTTTCCCGCATCTTTTACCTGCGGCCTTAACAAGCGCTTTTAACTCTTTGTGAGAGATTAGAGATTCTCTTTATAGAAGAACTGACAATGAATATGATAACTTTCAAAAAGATAATCGACCAGAAATTATATTATCGGCATAAAATACAAGACTATTTGATTAAAATAGAGAAATTTTCATTTATCTCTATATGTTATATTATTGCGTAAATAAAATAACAGAACAAACTAATACGATAGATCTGCCTCTTGTATAGCTGATATCGTATATTAATCTCGTAGAAGGAGAAAACAACATAACATTGTCATAACATGTAATATTGATTTTTCAATTAACGTGCAAGATATTACATTTAAAAAACGTTAGTTGAAATTTATAACGTAAAGAGATAATAATTAATGAATGTGTTATAGTAAGAGAAGTGTAATCTAAGTTTGTAGGAAGCTTGGCGTGTTGCCGAAATCGAGAAAATATTATCGTATCTAAAGGAATAAAAATAGATAAAAACGTAGACATAGACAATTTGAAATCTGAAACACACTCGAGTCCGATTTCTTTTTGTCGTGCACAATGACACGACTACACAAGCGAAACTCACGCTGGCCAGCCTCCCTCCCCCTCTTCCCACAAGTTCGTACAAATTCTGGCTGACTGATATTTAAATATCGGAAAACCACTTCCGTCGGTCGCCGCTATTCAATCGGCAATCCGATCAGAACCTACTTTCATTCGGAATTTCCGATATCGTTTCCATCTGTCCGTGAGTACTTCAAATAAATCGCTGGATCGGTTTCGCGGTATCGCGCGTTTAACCAAAAACAACGAAAACGAACCATTCCACGGATGGATGATCGACTTCGACGATCGATTCCGGTGTGGATTATTGCTTCGTTAATAACAACGTCTGTTATTTTAGTTGACGTATCCTTCGTTTCGCAAAGATTTCTACTATTTTCCATATGGCGATATTGGAACTATTCGATCAAAGAAACGGTAACCTATTTTTGAAAACCGATAAAACTGAAAAATAGGCTGAGAGATAGATACTCGTATTTCGAATCGACATTTACACGAATCAATATAAAAGGACAAGAAATATAAAAAAAAAAAATAAATATGAAAGAATAAAAAATATTGTATGAAATGTACAGGATTTATGTTACAAAGACATTCTATTTTCAAGAAATAAAAGATATATAAGGTGATATTTCTTGTCACTACAAACGTTATTGCTATCAGTAACTTACATGACTTAAATTTTTTATTTAAATTTAATATAAATTAATGTTAAAAAGATTTGTTTACATTGCAAAATATTATTAAACGTATAAATTACAAAAGCATGATTACTTTTTATAATTTTTTGCAACCGATAAATAAATCTTATTTTTGAAAATATCTGTTTTATATATAGGCTTTTTTTTTTAAATCGAGGTTTAATTCGTTATAATTTAATTTATACCAGCGTTGCATTTTTCGCACTTTAAATTTTCGTCATGGAAATTAAAACTGGCTGAATGGATAAATGGCAGTTGAATTTTATACGGTTCTTAGGTATTCAGCTCACAATTCAAGCTTTTTAAAACGTTTCGTGTTTCGCGCATTTTAACAATCATTCGAAATAAAAATCTTTACAGTCACGGGGAATCTTCAAGCGTTCGCGAAATCGTTAAATCCATACAAAGCTAGAATGTTAAAAAAAGAATTTCCGATCAACACAACAACAGCATCCAATCCGGAGACTTTTTTTAATCTTCTTATAAGCAATGTATTGGCTGGTCGGAATCCATTCGTCTATCTACAGTACAAATCTCTAAACCTTTTCTAGCACGTTGAAATTGTATACGCGTCGCTACTTTCCGGATTACATCTTCTCTTTGATCGGGCGTTAATCTCGCGAGATGAAATTTTACTCGCCTAGAATTCAATCAAAGCCGATGTCATCACACGCCGATACGAAATTCCGCACATATATTGTGATTAAAAAAAAAAAGAGAGAGAATAAAATCTTTTGCGAGAATTTCAATATAAATTTACATTGTGCACATATGTACGCGTGCGCATATATAAATGCATATATATCTTTCACGGTAAAAAGCAATAAAAATCAAAATATTTCGATTGTCATCGTACTTCTTTAATTGAATTACGCTAACGTTTTCATTTCTCGTTACGAATCTCGCTGCAGCGAATTTTAAAAACCCTCGCAAAGTGAAAAATATTTATGACACGTGCGCATTCGCTACACTAAATCATATTCAATTTAATAATATTTCACTTTGTTACGAAGGTGCCGATAGCCCGAGGTAATTAAATTACTCAGCTTCTAATTACGATCGATACCTAATATTGCGAGTCCGATCGTTCATCGCGAAAACGAGTGAAGTAACGACGAATCTACCGTGATTTCCATACACTACGATGACGCACGAAAGAATGCTTTCGGCGGCCGCTAATGAAGATATAAGAGAAAATTAACGAGGAAAGTGGCGAAATGAAATAGTCATTACGCTCGTGGCGTGGCAATCAAGAGCCACCACTATGGCTAGAAGTATCTCGTCTATCAATTGGTAATTCGTCAAATGGTGCGACGAGAGCAATAATGAGCTTAATGACGAGCACCGAAACGTCGCGGTTAGTGGTTTGAGTTGATGTCATTTGCACACCAAATCTAGATAAAGAAAAAGTATGTTTTTTTTTTATAAATGATATTTGTTACATTATTAAGTATTATTATGATTGACAGCGCGTGTAAGTTGTAATTAAAATATTATTTATATTATATCTTCTATTTTTTTGCAATATGTATTCAATTTATATATGAATTCTGACAGTTTTCTTTTAGTATAAAGATTTGATAGTGCGTTTAATATTACTTCTCTTATATAATCTGATATATTTAAATATGATTATAAATTAATTAAATTTAAAATATTTTGAATATTAAGTACATTTTAAATTTAAATATATGAAAACTGTTGTTTCTAAATTTCTGATTATATAATAAAGTTTGGTTACAACATTGTTGCAACATTACAAGTTAGTCAGTTTACTAATGTTAAGGTAATACAAGAATTTTGTCAGATAAATTAAATAACATTCAAATGATATGTTTTATTCAAGTCTGTAGTAAAATTCAAGTTTAATACCGTCAGCAAGACACTCTATAGTCTTTTTATTAAGAATGTGATATGACAAGTGCAATGGCAAGAATAATCTCGCAAAAGTATAATAGAATCAAAACTTTCTGCTGCCTACGTACTGTTTCTCTTAAATGTACTCTTCTCCTTATCAGAAATGTAAAGTGATCTTGCGGAGTAATCTAGCAAGTTAGCCTTGATAAAAACTGCAGGAAGTTTAATGCGTTATATGGCATATACATCATCTATTGCCAACGTGCTTTTGAAACAAATAATGAATATTATTAAATAAATTCGATGGATTTAATTATTTCACTAATTTTCGCTTCATAATATTGTACATCAAAGCCAAATTAAATCTACATGCGTGAATACTAAAAGCAAATTTTTTTACTTTGTAATATAATATTCCAATAATAAATACAGTGCTCTCTTTTTCATTTAAATAAAAGCGAGATTCTTTTACATAAAATTGCGGAATATCACATTTCGGTCAATCAACAAAAATTACTGTCCTAATTATAAATGTATCTACAAATTATATAGTGCGCATATCTCTTCTGTACCAGGAACATTCAAGTTTTCCGTAAACGTGCAACCATAACACACACTGTTAAAAATTTCATGAAATTTAATATACTTTTAAATTGCATAATTTCAATTTAATTTCATGACATTGCATTAAATTTAATGTATTTGTAACTGAAAAGTATATCGGTATTTGTGTACATGTATATGAAATTTAATGTACTTTTCATAAAATTTTATGAAATTTAATGCACATATTCATTATATATTTAAGTAACAACTATAACTTAATTTTCAGTTAAATCATTTTAATTTTGTTTATAACCACGAGCTTCATTTGCATGTAAAGGAAACATTTCTAACAGTACATTGCAATCCTCATCTTCACGCGTCACGTGTGCACAATGTCATCATCTTGCGCCGTGGATTGATAGAACGAGAAGTGGAGTAAAACATGCCGTCGGCATGATCAACGAGCGGTGGGAATAATCAGAAGTGTACGTATTCAGTTGTCACGATTGCTGCTTCGCAGATCAAGCTAATCCTGCATATGCAGGTGACAACGCCCGTTACTATTACTCGTAAAAGCGGGTAAAAGCAGAAACTCGTTCGCGACGAACGAATGCGATTCGATGATGCTGCGCTGGATCGTCACGATGGCCTCGATGTACTTTCACAGACAGAAAATAACGTTTCCAGTGACTAGCTTTTGTTCAACCCTCTTTTTGCGATCTATAGAATACTTCAGAACCACCAGATGTTCTTTTACTGTTCTTCTCGTGTATTCTTCTTAAAAGATAGTTTTTCTCTTATTAGAAAATGTGAAGTTACGCCATAAATAGAAAATAAATTATCTTATAAGGATACAAAATGAATAGCAGTTTGATATTAACTGTATAATATATGTATATATAGATAATTTTTTGTTGAACTGTATCATTTTATATACAGTCGACGTTTAAACTTTTGTTTTTTTTTTTTGTTTGCAAGAAGAATAATAGAGAAGGATAAACCTTTAGATTATCCAAAGCTCTCCCTCTCTTAAAAAAAACTAACGTTATATTTTATTTTAAATCTCAATGCTGAATCGCGACTTCAAGCAATCGGGGATAGTTGAAAAGCTTCACGAATATTGAAACGTGGACAATATTAAAAACGTGCTCCTCCCAGCAGCACATGCTTTAAATCCGTATTGCATATGACGAAATCCCTTCGCATGAACGATATACGTATTTGACTTTAGCGGGGCATAAAGTTTCGGGTCGCTTCATGCTTGTAAATATCCGCGTAAATTCACAGCGAAAATGAAGTGCAACGCAACGCGACACCTTCCCGCTCGTCGGGCTGTCTATTATTAAGGATGCGTTGGCGTTGGCGGTGACGTCGACGGCTAAAGAGACTAGCTACGTGGTGAAGGACAGATAAAACGGCGCAGAGAGCAAATTATTATTTGTTTCTTTTAGTTGCGGAGGAAAACGCTGTACAAATCCATCACTTATTTTATTTAATTATCATAAAAATATATTAAACGCTACAAAGACTCATATCGTCAATTTTTTTTATCATGTGATTATGATAAGATTTGTCAAAGTTTTATCAGCAACACATAATGAAAGAAAAAATATAAAGATTATTTATTGATAAATAGAGATTATTGGCTATATTTATTATATATCGAATTATACATATAAAGGTTTAGTCGATTATATTGAAGGATTTGATTGAAGGGAAATTGTACAACATAATCATTATTAAGGCATGTTTATGCATGTATCACGTGTAACGCGAGTGCTATGCCGATAACGTTAAAAAAGTGAGTGATCGATAGAGCATGGCATTTTTTTGCTCTGGCATTTTTGCAGCAAAAATTCGGCAAAAAATTCTGCCAGAGACAAAGGCCGATCTAAGCGACTCACATGACGTATTAGTCTTTTGGAAAATTTGCATTTTTGCAATCTCGATTAAAAGTAAACTAGTAGTTCTAAAGCTTTTTACAAAGGGAATCTCGAAAATATGCTCTAAGCAGACAAAGAAATGCAACGTACAATTTTTAAAATATTTTTACGTCATAATAATTAAAAAAGAGTAAAATGTGTATGTTAAAATAAATCAACATCAGCAAGATTACGTTTAGAAAAAATGTGTGCCATTTTATAAAATAGAATTTTGTTCGTTGAAATTTTTATTCAACTTTAGCCATCTTACAATGAGAAAAATGTCTGGTTAAAAATGAACGAACGAAACAATTTTGATTATATAATAATATCAATCAAAACTCTTGTTTTAACTAAAAAAAAATTCTAATAGATTTATATTATAATCTAGAAATACTGATTCGTCCATTTTCAGTAGAAATTCCAATTAATCCAACTATTTTTCTCAGTGTATGTAATGTCGATTGATATATGTAATGTACGCTCTATCCTCATTATAATAAATTGCGGGAATATTTGCGCCAAAAAGAGAACATTCACTTGAAAATACACTGTGAATGCATTCGTGTCTGTGAATATCTCCCGCGATAGGTGGAACAAATAATTCCAGTCGATCGCCCCGAGTCAGTAACCCCGAGCGTGTAATGAGTGTACGAGCCATCACCACCGTGTTTTCCGAGAGTGTTTAGTTTTTTCCGTTACCTCTCCGCGGATTGTTAATATCCGTGAGTAAACAAAACGATCTTCGCACAATCGAACACAATTAAATCGAAATTATTAATCGTGAAAGATTCAGCAAACTGCAAAGTATGTCGCGGGCTCTTTTTAAAACTCATTAACAAATTAATCCTCGCCTCTTCGCTCATACGATGCGGGAACGTAGCAGCCACGATAGAATTTTACTTGCGCGTCTGCTTTTCCTTCTGTGTTCGAATTACCTGTCGAACACACGGCGAACTCCCTTCGTTTGCTGTCTCTGAGAAAACTGCCGCCGGCCATCTGGGAAACTGCGAAGTTTGTAACTAAAATTTAATGGAGCCAAATTGTAATTTTAACTTAAACCAATCTGACCATTCTAATTTAATTAAACAGTTGACTCGATTCCGCAAGGCAGCTTGACATGTAACTTACAAGAACATCTCTTTTACATACGTAACATACCTGTCGAACCTAATAATTGGTCGGCTATAATTTCATTAACAAAATGATCTTTTGTAAAAAAAAAAGAGAAAGCATAAGAAAAATATTGCATTTTGCAATTCGTGATACTATTCGTGATTATATTTTGGAACGATCTTATTAACTTTGTTATGATAACGGCGACATCAACTTCATTCAAAAATCAAATTTTGAAACGGATGCATTTCATTCGGGATATACTTCCGGATATATTTCATTTGAAAGTAACTTTGATTACAGCGCAACAATTGCGTTTTATATATATATATATATATATATATATATAACAGTGTAACGCTGATAGCGCGATATATGCGTAAGAATCTCGATTCGCTGTATTCAATTATAATCACGGTACGGAAATATGTGTTCGTATACCGCGACGCTGGTACAGACAGCTCGACGATCTCATAGTTCGGACACGTGTGGCAATTTAGGAAACTCGGTTATGCAAATGTCAAGGACTGAAACGGAATTTTTGCGTCCGTGCAAATATGACGTTTACACTCGCGGCTCGCTGATTGCACCGTGACACGATTTTCGGTAGAATTATGCGTGGTACGTTTACCATTAGAGAACATATTAGCGACGTGCACATTTACAAGAAATTCGACGACCCTATTAAACCGCGCATATAATGGTTTGGTTAAAAGCTTTGCACGAATCTCAAATGTATTCGTTAATAATTTAATAATAACATTAGTATTTCATGATTTAAAAAAAGGATAATATTGTATGATTTTAAATAAAAGTTTCTGATATATGTGAACGTGCGTATACGTATTATTATTAATTAATTATAATATTGTGTGGTTGTAAAATATATCCTCCCATTTTTTTATTCGTGCTTCTTGCACATATATGTATGTTGACAATATTTCTTTAATATTTAATCTTGGAAATTTATATGAAAACTAAATGCAAACCTTAAATTCTACTTAGAACGCATTAGTCAAGGAGGAGAAAATAAAATGAAAAGAACATGTCTGATTTAAACAAATTTTTCCAATCGTGTCTTGTAGATACAATATATTATCTATTTTCATTTTATATAAAGATATATATATATATATATATAGAGAGAGAGAGAGAGAGAGAGAGAGAGAGAGAGAGAGAGAGAGAGAGAGAGAGAGAGAGAGAGAGAGAGAGAGAGAGAGAGAGAGAGAGAGAGAGAGAGAGAGAGAGAGAGAGAGAGAGAGAGAGAGAGAGAGATATCTTATATATGATATACAAACATCATAAAAATATTTAGATATCTTCAAATTATATGTTCTAAAAATGTCTGCATTAACTATTTTTTTTTATTTTTCTTTTTTATTTCTGTATTTATCATCAAGCAACAAAATTTACGGAAAAGATTTACGGAGAATGTTTATTTTCTACAAATAAGATCTCTTTTTATAAAAATTTCTCCTATATGAGCACTTTTAGCACTCTTTGTAAGTACTTCACACTCCATAGTTGTTTCAACCAAGCCACCTCCTCTCAAGTTGTCAGGATTCGTTGCACTCACAAGTCATAACACTCGCGAAGAAAACGCGGTTAATATACGATTGTGCGAGCATTAATCACAGTAAAATAATATTAAGTGAACGATAGATATCTCGCAACATTCCATTACTTAAATCAATTTAGCGTTCAATCTAAACAGGAAGAAAGAGAGAGAGAGAGAGAGAGAGAGAGAGAGAGAAAACAGTTATCTCAAGCGATCGTTCAAGCGATGATCTCTTGTTGCTTTGATTCTTGCTTCGTGTAAGTAACTTACGTAAAGATTTATTGCTATGAACAATTGTCTCGGTACATTTAAGATGCGTTCGGAAAGACGCTATTAGCGCTATTTGTATCATTCTATCCTTGTTTTACGTCTAATAAACAACGAAGATAGAAAAACGGAAGTGCTAATAGCGTCTCCCCGAACATTATTAATCGTTAATTATGGAAAATAACTGATTACGTAGGATTATAATTACTACATGACGGAATACATGTGTACAAACATTTAAACGGGCAATATGTAGAGCAGCTTGCGACACTATCCGCTCGCTCGAGCATCTCCGTCCAAATAGCAGCGCGATGACCTTTAGTAGTTACGTACTGTACGCAACAGAGTGCTATGCGTCATGAAACAAACAGGCTAATTGATTGTCGGACCTAACCAAAATGACGTTTAACGCTTTGTAAAGTACATTCTCATCAAACACCTAATCTCTTGTATTTTAATCTCGATCTCGAAGAACGATTATCACGTATTAATATTTGATATTTTTTTTTACAAAGAAAAAATAAAATTTGCCTTGCTTAATTGAGAAAGCTTTCCTGCGAGTTAATTCATTATTATTATTATTTATGTTATATCCTGAATGGAATAAAATTATTATATATACAATATGATTTTAATAAAACAAGAAACAGTATAAAATCGCCGCGAAAAACATTGCAATTCACGTTTCTCTTTGATTTGTTCAAGTCACCCAGGTTCACTCTCTTGAAACACCGAAATTTAAAAGAGAAAAGTATAGCAACAAATTATATACAATAATTTCCATTTTCCAGAACAAAAATAAACTTTATTGTTCAAATTTATATTTTATGTTTATATTATAATTTTCTGTTAAACTTATTAATACTGTTTAAATGGAAAGCTGGACGATTGTAGAGATTTTCGTTAAAAAAGATTTAAAATCTAATTATTAAAATCAAATATATATTTTTGATAACTGCCATTAGATTAAATTAACTTATCGGTTATCGGAATTAAGGCAGAAAAAAATTGCTACATAACAAAAAAAGTTATTATAAATCTTTATAAATACATATTTTTCATCATTTTACAGTACTATACATATATTTTATTCAAATATAAGCGTTTCGTTTAAAAAAAGAAGGATCTACGCTAAGTATCACGTGCAAGCTTTAAATCTAATTGACTTTATATCCATCTGTTTAATAAATTTTTATATAAAGTAAAGTTTTTATTCTATAAGTCATCCATCATTGCGGACTTTTGCAAGCTGCTTTTGAAGAAAAAACTGTTGTTCACATCTTTCCGCTTCTCAGATACATGCATAATGCGGCAGAAGCGGAGTAACTTGTATACGCAGTTTTATAATGGATGCGTACTCTTACATCGCAGTACTCTCGTTCACTGTGTTCGCGACGAGAACACGGCGTGCATAAATGATATAACAGATAAGGAAAGAATGATATCTTGTGTGTCGATCCCCGGATTACCCCACGGATAAGGATTCCCGATCACGGGGCCGCCAGGGAATTCGCCGTCGAAGGAGCACAATGTCTCTTTAATTTCCTCCCATGACGTCTGCATTCGCTATTCCGCGTTAAGCGTGATTTACACGGGGCGACTTTTATTCGCTAGAAGCCGCGTCTAGTGACGTCATAGCGAATTCGCCACTAAAAACTTCTTCTAGACTCGGGGTTGTTCTTATAATGTGTAAATCACGCTTTTAGACGGATTTGCTCGGACGACACGGCGCGGGCGAAGACGGAATAACGATGGAAATTGCACAGAGAAAACGGAAGTTAGCCGATATGAAAGAAAGTCGACAATGGGCAGACGGCGTTGTCTCGACGTTTGCAAGGAGCGAGGGAACGGACGTCCCCTTTTGTTCGGCCATACGAGAATGAGAATTATGAGATGGAAAAGGAGTTAGAAAAAAGTTGGGGAAAAATGGAAGGGGCGGAGACGGTGATGAGGATCGCGGAGCAAGCAGATAGCTGTGGTTTTAATACGTAGAAAGGAATACGGTTAAGTATGGCAAAGAAGGTGCGAGGATTCCGTGATGAGCTGCGGCGGTCGACGAGCAAGCTGGAGATGCACTATCAGAAAATATAATCTTATCTTTTTTAACCGTAGAATACTAATGGTAACGTAAAGGAATGTACAACCGCGTACCGCGCTCGTAAAATTGCCACTTGCAAAGTTCTTCTTACCAAAGTTATTTGTCGCGACTTTATATTTACGGTGACATTTCTTTCTATAATTAACTTACAATTAGTGTTATTAAATCCTAATTATTAGTAGTTGAAAAACTTTATTTGTACATCTTCAATTAAAAAATGCAAGCAAAACATCAAAACTTGATATATTTTTTTAAATATTTCATTTATTATTTCTTTTATTTTATTTAAATAAATTGAAATTTCTTAAATAATTTACTTTGAATATCAAGATAATTAGAATATTTATATTCACATTATTTTTAAATCAATAAATATAGTAAAAATAGATTTTATGGAAAATTAAAAGTTTTACATGATTTTAATTATTAACACATGAACATGAAAACATAAAAGTTGTCTGATTCACATTAATTTAATTGATATGTAACCCAGAAATAATAAATAAATTATTATAACCATCATTCGATAAACATCATCAGAAATTGTTTAAGTAACATTTCTTTCCAAATTAAAATTTTAAACGATATCACTCGTCGTGTGCGATTGACATAAACTCGATTCCTCTTAGCAACGACAAATAATCATATCCTGAAACAGGATTATAACTCGACTCACCAGAACGTTTCGTCGATTTAATATTAGAGTACACGTTTGTCCCTTCCGCGATTTCTTACGTCAATATCCTGAGTACTCGGCACATATAGGATGTTGAAGCTTGGATGTTGAGCGATGGATCTGAAATGTCATTGCTGAGATACGCCACGCTGGCTTTATCTTTAATGTGCCTCTCAGCAGCGTTTCCTCTTTCTGGCGCAGTTCCGCATTACAGCAAAACTATAACGTACCTTTTATCAGAAGAATATAGTACGTAGAATGTTCTAAAATTCACGACTCATAATACTATAGCAAGAAAGATTTCCAAAAATTAAGTAAAAAAGATCACTTATATTATTTTAATTTTAAGCAATAATTTTTATAAATTTTTACTTCAAGTAGTAATTTTTTTAGATAAAGGTTTCAATATGGGCAATTATAGATTACGTATAATCATCTGTGAGTAGTAAAAACCTCTTATTAATACGCACATGTAATTTATGGACATGTGGCCATCTTATTCTAAATATCTGTAATTGGCGATATTTAAACCCTCATCTTAAAAATTATCGCTTAAAATAAAAATGTACAAATACATATATATAACCTTTTTACATAATTCTTCGAGAATCTTACTGCAGAAATATCTTGCTACAGTATTTTAAGTCGCAAATTTTGGGACCCTGTATATATCGGACGCTGCAGATGAAATAAACTGATTGAACGTTTTATAATAAAATATTAGAAAGGGATAAAAAGAGAAACGTTAGGAAAAAGAACGTTCCTAAATTCGATAAACAAATCAGGTTATTATTCTGGATGGATTTCCCTTTTCACTTTAATACTCTTATTCATAATATCATCTTAAGTTATGCAACCGACGTGTTTATGCGAGATGCCCTATGTATACTGTAACTGTATTTTCCCTCCGGATTATATCGTCTATGGCGAGCAACAACAGGAAATTGGTAGGTCCACGAAGCGCTCTTGCAGATACGAAAAGTTATATCTGATGGAGCTGCACCGAGGAAAATTGCGTATTAATCCGCTCGAAGGCTAATGCATCGTAACGCGATCTTATTACTTCTATCTTCAAAGAAGAAAGTACTCCGACCGCCCTGGCTTTTCTCTCCATCGACCTCGCTGTAACTATCATCTTTGTGGTAGCTAGTACGGAAAAGAGCGACTGTAATTTTTTCGTGCTATGTCGAAGCTCTTGTTGGACCGTAGGGAATGAGAAAATTATAGGTCCCCGATGCCATATCCGATATTCCACATTCTGTGCCAAGCGCAAAATAGTTTCACGTTCTTTATACTATAATAATATTTATACTTGTATAATATTATATATTGTAGTTATGAAATCGCGTATGTGTCGACGTGTCACAAATCCATCGTGAGATAGAGAAAAGTCGTCGATACTGATATAGGTCTTTTAAAGCTCTTTTAACACTCCCTTATTTTTCAGAAACTAATTATTGCACTTTATTAATGCTAATAAAATCATGATCTGTTTAGCTAATTACAGAAGTACAAACTCTATAATTCGTATATTTATGGCTTGTTTCTACATCAAATCAGTTAAAAACAAATTCCACGAATGCAAAAATAAAATTCTTATAATTTTCTTTTGCAAATTGCACAGTTTAAATAACAGTGACTATATTATTGATAATATATTACGTCGTTTTAAATGCTTGTAGTTTTTCCTAAATCAGTTTTATTTATTTATTTTTTTTCTTAGTTTTTTCATAATACGATTTTAAATTTAAAATTGGGATACAGCTTAAACCGCAACACCTGCCTGTAAAACAGAGACCATGAGCTAACTTAATCTTTACAATGTTGCTTTATAGTGTCAAACAGCTCTTGGAGCTAAAGGCAATCATGGAAAAATTCTTGAAAAACTATCGTGTTACATATTTGCATCTTGCAGAACAGCATAAAATAAATATTCATATAATTCAATAAAAATGTTTTATAACGAAGTGAAAAGATTTTGGAAAATCTTGTATACATTCACTTGTAAGCACTTTATACAGATAATTCCTAAGTAAATGAAAAAGAATAAGAATACGTACCGTTACTGCTTACTGCGTCAGTTCTGGAGCCCATTTTATCAAACGCTCATTTTTGCTTATCTTACAAAAAAATTAATTATTGCAAAATTGCAAACAGTATTATAAAAACTGCTTATACTATCTGATAATAGACACTTTTTAGTTTGTACTTATGTTTTTAAAGTTTTATTTTTATCTTTTGTTTAAAAAATATTGTTTAAAAACATAGTGGTTTGTCAGTATCGGCGATTTTCCTCTAATACACATATCAATAATCAATGCAATCGCATTTTATATCGCTTCCATCGACAAAATCATGAACGTGCGAGGAACGCAAAAGTAAACTGCGCGTTTTGGCCATGTATAAAATTATAATCCAGCGGCGTGACAAAATTCTACGTGTAAGCTGACGCGGTTTTCCCGAATGGAACGAGTTCCATAAATCCGAGAAGATTATTACAGAGTGCTAAAGGTGGGTTGCGGAATTATCGAAGCTGTAACAACCATTGAAATATCCCGCGGGTAACCATAATCTTTATATCGCACTTCATTTATATTTAATACATCCGCTCTGTGCGTGCGATGAATAAAAATTTCCTATAGTATTCAACGCACGCGCTACTTTCCTAGTCCGAGATTATACCATGTATCCGTAAAATAATAACAATACAGCTGGTAGGTGTATGTTAATATATATTCCGATATATTTTAAATATAGAAGATTAAAGAAATAAAGCTCTCCAACATACCTATTTATTTAAATTCTAATGAATGAATAAATAAATAGATAATTATTAAAAAATATCTGAATTAATATGAAGGCTAATAAATATGTATATAATCACGCATACAAAAAAATGTAGATTTGTAGAAACTTGCATTTGTTTACAGAACAATTGATAGAACCATCCAAGACTTCGCTAATTTATTAATTTAGGAAGAAACTAATTTTTCTCAAATATTAATTCTTAATAACTGACAACTTACTTTAAGTATAGACATATATATTTGTAGACAATGATTTGTCCTTTCCTGGTACAGGTCCTTATATCTTTAAATTTCTTGGAGTGAAATCTCACTCCAAAAGAGTTAAAATACTGCCATTATTAAAAAAAAGAGTGAAAAATTTACATTCTTGAATAAGAATAGCAGATTTTCACACTTTTGGAATGCGATTCACTTTAAAAAAGGAATGAGATTTCTTTCCTTTGAAATGAATTTCACTCTAAGAAAAGATGAGAATCTGTCACTCTTATTCAAGAGTACAAATTTTTCATCCTTTTTTAATAGTGTTAGTATTTTAACTTTTAAAGATAACAGAGTCAGGTCACGAGTGATTTTATCAAATTTTCTACGAGAGAGAAAGATATACATAATTTTCCCCGGTATACATATCTCATTCTAACTTATATTATTTCACTCTATAACTTTAATTAAGCTTATAAAGTAAGACAGTATAAGTTAGAGAGTGAGTAGTATATGCAAGGAGAAATTATACAATATATACCCCTTTCTTTCTCGTAGGATTTTAACAAGATCTCTCGTAGCCAGACTTGATCTTTACTCCCTAGCAAGTCTTGAAGGTGCCTACCTTTCTACTACAAGAGTCATATATGTGAAAGTCACATACATTTCTGTTTTATACCTGACATGATTCTCATATATATGAGATTATAGTATAATAGAGTAGACTCCTTTTGAAGTTGTTTCACTAAATCTATGAAGAGACGGATAATTGTCCACGAGTGTACATATTATTCGAGGAACATCAATCTCTAATTCAAACGCAAAGCGTTCCAAACCTGTACGTTTAGACTATGGATAACGCATAGTCGCAAAGCACCGCAATGATTATCAATGACAACTCTCCAATACATCACGGCGTGACGACAATCTGGCGCGACTCGCAGCCATATCAGTCCGTAACGCGTATCGGCACTGTTCGCTGCGCGAGTGGCGATGAGAGATTCGGAACGGTAATTCCCTTTACCCGCTTGTTACGAGACACCTGGGGTAATTAGGTTCCCCGTTGCTTTAACGAGGCACCGGAGTTCGACGCCCAAATTGACGCTCGCGCATCCGCCGCGAGCTTTTCGGAACTGAATTTGAGTGAGCGCGCACGCGGCGCGTTTCATCCGCAAACAGCAACCTGCAGTGTAGCCGCTGGAATTACAGAGGTGGACGATCTCGCGTTACGTGACCAACAAGACGGTTTTCAATTTTAGCGACCATTCTCGCTCAGCTCCGCGATCGTTAGCACGGCGGTCGTTGCGTGAGAGCGCATCGCCAGATTTTACGTGCCAGCTCGCCCTACGCAAATTGACTTTCGTCCTTAAACACGAATCTCGTACCCACCTCCTGCGACATTGTAATAAACGGCTTGATCTCGAGCATAATGGCGATTGCTTGTTGGCTTTGTTCATGGAAATAACACCATAGATGATACCGCAATGAAAGCAGATATTCCAAAATCAATGTTACAGTATGTTAGACGTGCTAGATGAGAAGAGATATATATGAAAGTGTCAACCAAAAAGAGGATGTTAAAAAGGAACCGATTTCTTCCCCCAAAATGGTGTAAGTAAAAGTGTTTTTGATATTGACCTCCTGATAATATTAATAAAAAGTTCAGAGTAGATAGGAAATATTTTATATAGAAAAATGAAGCATAAACTTGATATATTTATTCAAATTTCAATATATTCTTGCTAAATTTTCGAGATGTTCTTCAAACTTTTTAATAACTTTATCATATCCAGAAAGTAAAAAATCTACAAAAATATTATAATATTTCTTTTATTTTTGGGCAAAATCGGTCTCTTTTTATCCTTTATCAGATACTAAGATGTGAGATAAGACCTATTTCTATCAATGCAGATTAATCTCCATTGCTTTAATCTCCATTTAATTTATTCCTTATCTTTTTCTAGTTCTTAGAACTAGAAGAAGATATAATAAGTATACGGAAATTAAAGTTAATCTACGAGGGATAAAATGTAAACGATAATTTTTTTTTATTATTTATTGAACGAGGATAAAAATATAAAAAAAAAAACAAATTATTTTTCTACATAGTACTCTCTACATTAATATATTTTTGTCAGCAAATAGACAGTTTGGCGATCCCGTTTTCATAAAAAATAATAGGTTGTGTCTGCAGCTAATTGCGCAAGAATTCCTCTCCACTGGCATCGTCCACGAATCGCCCTCTCAATTCTTCTTTTAATGGTCCAAACAAATGAAAATCGTATAGAAAGATTTGTCTCAATGCGATTATCATACGTTTGAACCGCTAAAAGAACTAAGAAGATTCGAGGACGATTCCAATATAGAGGAATTCGTACGTAATTAGACAACCTACTGCAGACAACCTACTACTTTTAATGAAAACGGTATCGCTAAACTGCCTATCTGCTGGTAAAAATATATTAATGTAGCAGGGAACTATGCAGAAAAATAATTTGTTTTCTTTATATTTTTATTCCCGTCCAATAAATAATAAAAAAAAATTCTCGATTATATTTCATCCACCCTCGTACATTAATGTAGAAACAAACATAAAAGATTATTATTATTATTTCTAGTTTTAACACAACGCAACTAGTACTGTAGAGCTACAAAGCTCGACCCGACAAATTATAGAGATACAATTCGCATCTTAAATAGACGATTCGGAGATTATTCCTTGCCTTCTTTCGAAGACTTTTTTTTATATATTTGTTTCGAATATCAGTCGAGCTTTCAGTAAGATTCTATTAACGAACGACGCAATTTACCTATTCTTGCAAATAGTAGCTACAGCCAAGGCGCAAATCTTAATGTAATATGACGTGACAAGAAGTAAAGTGGATTTCCTACTAAACTGGTGACGTAAGACGTCGCGGCAAAGCCTGAGAACGTTCCTAATTTCATTATTAGAAAATAGGACATCAGGCGCACATATAAGAAGCTTATCTATGGAGAAACCGTTTTTAACATCAGCCTTCGATATCAATAGACCTATATTAACATTCTTAATTAACACCATAAATCATTCTCTGTCTGCTATTACTCTTATTCAGCCGCAATCCAGCAACTGCAGTTATTTAATCAGTATATTAATCAAGTTTTATTCCGAGAATGCACAAAACAAACAGATAGAATTCCTCCCCGGATAATCAAGGAAGCATATAATGACAAGGGCGTTACTTTTCCTTCAAATCCGTGATTCAAATGCGATACGATCCCCTTACAATTCAATCATCTTCGCTACTACTACATCCCGTTCCGATATCATGCTTCAGTTATTTCGATTAAATGCATTCGACGAACAAATTGGATTTCTAGAAGTTTAAAGCCGAACTGTCAGCATTACTAACGCAATGGCATGTATAGAGTCCGTATTTGTCATTATAGAGAAAACTCAATTGTTAGTAATATTAAACCTAGCGCTATCATGTAATTATCAATCAACAATGTCATTAATTTCAGGCACAAAAATATATAATGTCATTTATAGTACATTATATTCATGATGATCCGATTGCATACTGTGAAAAGCAAGTTTAGGCATTGCTACTGCATCATGTAGTAATTTTAGTAATTTCCAAGAGAAAAGTATAGGTAATAGAGAAATGTAAAAAATATTATACAACAATATTCGAAATATTCACATATTAAGCCTATTCTACAACTGCGTACACATAGTTGTAAGTGGTTATAATTGTAAAAATTCAACAATCGCAGCCGAATACGAGAGGAATATTCGACTGTGATTGGTCAATTTTTACGATTAAAATCACTTATAACTACGCTTACGCAATTATAGAATAGATTTTAAATCACTTGTTACAATTACTATATAAACTATTTTTCGACAAGTTCAAGATATTCTGTATTTTAATAAAACGTCGTTCTATAAACCATTACAAATGAATCCCTGCGGCGATAAAATAGATATGATGAAAATAGCACGTGAATTCGGTGACAGTGCTTGTCAGATTAGTCACGTCGTCCATTGAAACGCATTATTAAACGTCCGCCGGACTGGAAATCGCAGGAACGGAGAGCTTAATTATTAGAATTACGAAGAGATCAGTGGTCTGTGAAAATTAAGAGAAATTTAATCGCCACAGGCAGCCGGTAATGAAGGAGAAAACGATTACTTGCTGAGCTAAACGTTTGTATGTGATTGTACATTATATTGTCCAAAATGCGTTATTATTTACAATGCGCATTTGCATTTGTATGGATTGTTATATATATTAAGTATAAGCGATATTCTATCTCAATAATGTTTTCACGATAATGCAAGTTTAAAATGTATCGAAAAATTAATTTACATTGAGATTCATTTAATTAAGAAAATATCTTCCTTCTCATTTTTGAAATAATTTTCAAACATTTGTGAATTATAATGATACACAATGTATATACTTAATAAAAATTAATGTACAATCATTTTTAAATAGCAGATTTTATTCTTTATCTTTCTTTTAAGCCTACAGCAAAAAATAAATTTTGCAAATTTAATCTTATGTGCTATTAAACAATACATATACATAGATATCTAATAATTTTGATATGTCAATTAAATAATTTTATGTAATAACTGAAAAAAATTAAAGAAACAAATTTTTTTAATGCGCACTGATCTGATGATCATGATCACTGTGATTAGCCAGCAGCGTTATTCGCGTGCAATTGAATGAACCGATAGGAAAGGCGCGCCGAATGTCCTAGAAAATGAGCTAACCAATTTTCATTGTCCTGGGTAACTGCGGGAAACGAAGCTCGCCTCTCACTTGCGGTGAGAGACGAACCATTTTTCGCCGAAAGCAGTGGCAAGTTTCTCTGGTGGTAGTCACAGCAATTGGAAACCGAACCGATGGCCTGCGAAAACCATAGGAGACTTAATTACTCCGGTGGTCGCCGGAAACAAGAACGAAAACGATTATTCGCCGGGATCAATGATTCTACCTCGCCGAAGTCATCAATTTCATAGACGAGGAGGCACGGCGCGACATGGTAATTGAAAATGTATCGACTTCGAACATTTGGTACAGCGAAAAGCGGATTTATCTGGACATGTAATGGACCTGTTCAATCTCGCTCAAAGCATAACCATAATCTCTCTCTCTCTCTCTCTCTCTCTCTCTCTCTCTCTTTCTTCTGAAAAATTACATTCATTTAATATAATTGCTACTTAATATAGCGCATTTATATTTGAATAGCAAAATACAAAAGCTGTTCCTTCAAAAATGTTTGAATTTCTTAAGTTACAAATTGAACATTTCACTACGTAGAAACAGTTACAGATCCTAAAATTAAAAAAGAAAAAAGTAACGTTATAAAAAAAAATTAAACCCCTACTCTGTATTTTACTAATTTTTTATTGTTATTTATTATTAGTTTTGTACGATACACGTTTTGACGCCAATTTTTTTTCTGTGTTTTATACTTTATTTTTATTTGAATTTGACATAAACATAAAAAAGGAAAAAAAATATTACATTCTTTCAATAATTATATATAGTGATTTGTAATATCATGTATATATAACTAAGATGTATATATAACTTTTTTTATTAGGATTTTTTAGGTTAATTAAAAAGTGCGTTAATATCCTATTTATATACAATAATAAAAATTGTACTTAAGTCAATAACTTATTCTATGATTTACATCAATATTTCAGTTCTAAAATGAATTAAATCTTTTTTCAGCTGCAAAAGCAGTTAAGTACATCGAAATAGTGCATAGAAATAGTATTTTTATTTATTAACTTTTTAAAAGATTTCAAATAGAGATAACTATTTTTAAAAATGGCGTACTTATTTAATATTTAATAATATTAGGAACGTCTATATTTAATATGTATTAGAAGCATTTAGGTATAATTGATTTACTCGAATGTCTTTAGAGTCTCAGAAACTAAGTTAATCATCTCGGCTACCGGAAATTTAAACAGATATTTTTTAAAGCGTGCAATGGAGAGAGATAAACACCAGTAGTTCATCATTTTCTAATTTCTTCATATAATCTCTTGGTCATCTTTCTCTACCAAGTAGGAAGATAAACAATGAAAAATTTACTTGAACGTACTTTCCTTAAGCTATTAAAGTAAAATATTGCCTCATTTATTATCGAGCTAAAAATCCTCACTATAATAATGTATTATATACCTCAATTTAGTCATAATAATTGATAGTAAGTGTAACATTATATCCATACAGAGTTCAGTAACATGCCAATTCAACGGTTTCTGAACATCACCGCGAAGCGGCAAAAACCCCCCGCGGGAGGGGTGAAATATCGAATCATTAATAAAAAAAAGTTTCTCTTCCGCAGCATCTTCAATTTAACGAGCAAAAATGTATCTTCGTTATCGTGCAATAGTTGGTAACGACGAAGCAACGCGATCTGTGTAACACAACCTTTAAGGACCAACTCCGCGGATGTTCTCCTTTCAAGATGACGAGATTTATTTCGCCGCGCTCGGTAGAAAAGAGAAACCCGAGAAAAGCGAATTTGTAATCTCTGATTACGTAAAATGAGTCGCCTTAATTGACACGCTCGTGAAACAGGAGCGTGAACGCGACAGGGAAGAGCATTGCACCGCTTCGTTTTCCTCACTTCAGCTAATTCGTTTGAGGTGTTAATCAACGGCTATTCACAAAAACGTTCACTTTACATAGACGCGATAAAGGACACTTTAGTTACTATCTGTATTGTGCTGAAGATAACAATTCTCAACGTAACATATTGCACAAATTTGAGCCAATGTACATGAAATTGCATTTGGCTAAACAAACGTTACACCTTTAATCAATCAGCAATAACTGTTTTGTAATTATAGGTATGTAAATTGAACTTTATGTACGATCGTCAATATATATAGTACCTCATTGTTTTCGAGATGCGCAATTAGCGTTGAAAAGTATACCGACTGAAAAATACTCAATTTCATACCTTTTTTATTAACATCATACCTGATATTGAAATAATATATAGATGTACACTGAACCAAAACTGTACGTAAATACAATCAAATATTCATTGAATTAATGAAAATTGATTCAATGAATTTTCATAGTGATTTAGGTTATAAAACTATTACTATTAAAATTCATTGCAAGAATAAATATATAAAAGCATCCAGTTATATAAATAAATCCAGTTATTGTGAATCAATGAATTAACTACATTAAGTCGGACATTAAGTCGGACATTGATTAACGATCATATAAAATCTGTGTATTCTGAATAAATAAATGATTTTGCATATATTTTATCTAATTGATATATTTACCAATTTTACAGAAGATAAAATAACATTTTTGCAATTTTCATTATGTTACGTGTTATATGAAAATTTAATATTTAAAGTTAACGAGTATAAAAATATTTATTCTCAAAATATAGATCCACATAGATAATAAATAGAATAATATATTGATATTTACGTGAAAAAAATGCAAACATGTAACATCAAATAGTTTATACTGATTTCTGATTTTGATACTGTATAAATATTTTAGAATAATATACAATATAAAGTATTATACATATATTATAATACTTTATATGTATATATATTATTATTTATTTTGTAGGATAATGTATAAAATATTAACATTATTAAAATTCTCAAATTTCGAGGTAAATTAGCGTAAAAACCGCACAAAAGAAATGCTTGGTAAGCAACATACATATCTCTCCGAGAAAAGTGACAGGTCTCAAATAGCGAAGGTAAGCACACTTTCTAAGGGAATAATAATGATAATCCATAATCAGTCATGCCCGTCATGAATCTCATGTTCGTTCAGACGAAGTGCTTGAAGGAGAAGCACGCGCGCAGAATTTCAAAATGACGAACGTGCGCTCCGGTTTCCGTTGAAACATTCGGAGCATTCGTGTTTAATTGGAAGAAATGAAAAGCCGATACCCGGAGGGTCGTTAAAGGCGAACCCTTATCATCGACCGACACCGTCTCGCCCTCGTGTCGCCCTCGTTCACTTGCGGCGCAATCATCCGTTTCACTCCGATTATACACCTATCGTATGCTGCTTAAACGTTCGCTCGACGATCAAAATTGGTAGATCGATGCAGTCGAGCGCGTAACGAATGACAGTTGAATGGGAATTTTGCTATTTCGCGGGAGAATTTGGCGATGCTGACGCAATGCATTTCGATCGCAACCGAAACAATCGCAGTCGACAGTTATGGAATCTATAATGAGCTCGCCATTAGAAGATACCACAACAATTTTAAGCTTGTGAAGTGTACACGTCGAACCGTGTGATGATGTTACACGACTAGAGATGTAAACGACGGAGAAGTACTAGAATTTTTGGATAAAAAACCTCGAAAATTAATGCTTTGGACAGTTTTTCACTCGGATAATTTTTTTAAGTCATTTAGATCTGTCGCATTGCTTGAAATCCCACTAAAATTTTTGCACTTAAAGTGATATGGCTAGAAAAATAGATTCGAACGTGGAAAAAAATGAAAGCCGAGATGCTGAATGCAAAGAGTGCAAGCGACGCAAACAGACCTATTATCAACTCATCAAAAGTTTCATCAACAGCCAATAATACATATTTCCGCTTCAATGTAAAATAAAAACAAAAGTAATAAAAAGTATCGAAATAACAAGAAAAATGAATTCTACTTCTTCTTCTACACATTTAACATAAATTCTATGTTTTTTCGTGAATTTTATGTGATTTGATAAAAAATACCGTTTTTTACTTGATACTTTTCTCCGAAGTTAAAAATACCGTTTTTTGTTTTACATCTCTACAGGAAGAACACAGGTAATATGTACACTGCAACTTAAAAACAGATAAGAAAGAAAGAACAAAAGAGATTAAAAAGAAGTGCTGTGTAAGAAGAACTCTAAAAAGAAAAACGCAAAGATGTGTTTGTACGTACGGATATAAGATACATTTGTCTTTTTACTTCAGAGCTAAGAAGCGCCATTTTTCGTACGAGGTATTGATTTAATAACAGCGGTTACTTGCAGCCACATAATGCGGAACGATCGAAGCGTAATTTACCAGAGTCTGCCGAGTAAAGGGCACTCGAGTTAGCGTTCTCACGATTCCTCACGTTCCGTATAACAACAAAATCCTTTCGCAATAAAGAAAAAGAAAAAGGAGCAAGTATATGGAGCCCGTATGATCTCGAGCCGCAGCCGTAGAAATAAAAGTCAATCTCGCTGCCTGCTGTTGCCGCTCGTAAATCCCCGTAGAACCGAATCGCAGGTCTACCTCGAATCAAAGACAGAGAGCAGAGAGAAGAGATGCTCCGGAGAACTGCAATTCCACAAGAAGGTGATTACCTTGAAAAGGAGGCCGTGTAAATAATGGTTGGACACCGCGACGCGGGGAATTGGTCCTCTATGAGCCCCGCTGGGATTGCCATTCTGTTGCGACCGATCTCTTCCTACTTTCAACTATCGGTTAATGTATTCGCGCCGTTATCCATCTGCGTAAACTTAGTTTGCACTCCTATCCTATACGACACCCAAGATGAATTCTTACTTGATGAAGATACTCGTACAGTGAGTGCAAAAAGTATTCGTACAGAACAAGAACGGTTGACAATACATATGAGCAGTATTAATTGTTGGATCGTTACAGTCATAATTGTTACACAGAATTTATGACTTCTGCAATGTGTAATTTTAAGATATTTGTGATTATAATGGAACATTTAATACGAGGGTCACTTTGCAACCTGACACATACAAGACAATGAAAATTATGGATATGTATTCAAGAAGCCAACTGAGTTTTGTAAAAGAAGGTTTGACGCAATTTATCGAAGAATTTAAGCGTATATACAAGCCTTAGCTTTTCAAAGATCTGTAAAGGATGTCTAATTTTTAACTTTCTGTAAATTATCGTTTAATAATCTGGCATTTTTGTTGTATTGAAGATGATGGAATAACAGTCGAAATGTTTACGTATAATTTAAATATTGATAAATAATAGATATTGTGCAATAACATTCTGCAGTTTGGTCTTTATTGTTAAACAATTTTTTTATTTGTAGAAAATAAATGTTAATTAGCAATTTTATAAATATATAAAATGAGGCTCAAAAGAATCTATCAGTGAAAAATATATATAAAAAAGCCTATCAGAGCCGACACCAGCTGTTCGGTTGCACAGAATTTCTTTATTCTCGTGTGAACGTAACAAAACGAAATAAATAAACGTTTCTTGAATTTGGGTTCTTATCAATATAAAATATAAATCTAAATTACATGAGTAACCTTATCTAAAAATATAACTGCAATTAGTACCAATTTTCAAGTTGGTGAATCACGACAATTTAGCTCGTTCTTCTTTTATCCAAATACCAGTTTGCTGTGTAACGGATAGCCAAGTGAATATCATAAATATTATAAAATTATACAATAATATTATAAAAACTTATATAAGTCTCCTAAGTATATAAGTCTAATAACTATATATAAGTTTCCTAAAATTATTAATCCCCTTATATACCATATGTACAGGGTGGGCCATCT
>NW_017305987.1:347507-358348 GCF_001594115.1 Trachymyrmex septentrionalis | reverse complement strand
TTTTTTATTTTTTTCTGATAAAAATGGTATAAAGGAAATAACAATTTTATATGAGTTCCGTCCTAATATAAACAAAAAAGGTTTTGCGTATCTCAAATCTTATAACAAGCTAAATTCATCGACACTACAACTGTACAAATACTTTTTGTGCATTCAAATAATTTTTATCTTTTTATCAGTCTTTTATTTTTGCTTCTTTTTAAAACAATATATATATTTTAATTATTACGTACCTTATTAGATAAAATAATTTTAAAAAATCAATCTATTTTTGTTGATAAATTGCTAATTATTGTTTATCTTAAAATTTTATATTAAAAATAAAGTTTTTTTTTAATGTCCATCGTGTACGTGAATACTTTGTATTCTGTATCATAATGGACACGCATTCTGTATAAATAAATTCTACGATTGCGAGTAAAACGAATTTGTTAACTCAATAAATAAGCACAAGCTTCGACACGATAAAGATAAACACATATTATTTTCGATCAGCAAAAAATTTCATCAATTTACTTGCTTCTCGTACGAAAGAGTTTTACTTTTCCTTATACAATATTTTCCTCTCGTCGGAGTTATACTATGAATTATTGTATATTGTTGTATTTTTCACTTTGATGAAGCACATTTCTTACGTACACGACGACTAATGATTTCGATAACAATCATAAGAAAATATAACTGACTGCAGATGTATATCAAGTGTACGTCTAAAATGCCAATGCAAAGTACCCATTGTTAGTCGACATCGTTAGAGTGTTGAGGTGTGACTCTGACAATTAAATGAATGCTTTCACTTCCTCTCTTCATTGCATACTCCTGTTTCTCTCACTCGCGGTAAACTGGTACAGCCACTTATGTGAAGAAACAATCGGCCAGTTAGCCTCCGACTATCGATCGAATTTTGCAGCTTTTGTCGAGCCGCTGGCGTGAAAAGGGATGTTGGCCGTGTCGCATGGCAAGTGTCGTTACATGAGACAGAAAACGTGTGATATCCGATATAAGTATCGATCAAATATCGATCAAGTATCGGCTTCCGGTATTACAACTGCTTTAGATAACGCGATCCCCAAAGTCCACGTTCGTTACTTTTCCCACTATCTTCGCTAGTGAAATCCGATCAACCAGAGCAAATGTTTCGTAAATTCTACGAACGTGTGTATGTACAGTGAATGAGCGTTCGTTGCACGTATCGCCGCAGTAATCACTATTTACTAGCTTCGCAACGGGATTTTCAATCGGTGAAAAGTTACATGCACCACAACCGAGCGCGATATAGTTTTGAGTGAATCATAAACGGGCAACCGTTGTAAACCAAACGAGCGATTTCGCGTTCGACAATTATTGCATTCGCGCAACGGTAACGAGATCTCGAAAAGCGAAATTGCACAAGCTTTCGTTCAAAATTGCAAGTGAGTATTAAAGCTTTTGAGAATGTTGAAAGTTTTACTTGATGTTTAAATGATAAAATATAGCAGTAGGAACAAAATAAATACGTTTAATCATTTGATAGTCGTATATTTTTATCCAAAACGTTTTTTAAAATAATGTTAATTCTCTTTTAAATTTGTTGAATAAAGTCTTTGAATAGATATAGTCCATTATCTTAAAAAAACAAAAAAAAACAATACTATATAACAGAGATGATGATATAAAATATAGTATAGATATTATATACGAGGGTCGTTTAAAAAGTTTTGAACCTCAACATGAAAATTATTCGTCAAAATCATTTTCGTACTACAATCGTACATGTTTTGAAAGATATCTGTGAAAATTGTAGCCATTTTGGACACTCAATTGTTGTTTGACAGTCATTTATGCTAGTTGATGTCAGTGACTGATGATTTTTGTAAAAATGGAAAAAATCGAATATCGACAGTACCCTATGTACAAAAATTTACAAATTAAAGTTTGAATTGATTGACACTTCAGGTATTCACCAGATTTTGCTGCCAACAATTTTTCCTGTTTCCTAGGCTCAAAATTTGAAGACAGATTTTTATCAAAAACACTGACATCAACTGGCATAAATGATTGTAGTACCAAAATGGTTTTGACAAATAATGCCATTTTCATGTTGAGGCTTAAAACTTTTCAAATAATCTCGTATAATATTATATTTGATCAAGTTCAAAATTTAAGTGTGACTATTAAACAATTTTCTTAAAGTTGGCAGAAATTAATTGAAGTAATTAAATAGCAACAACTTTAGACTAACTTTTAATCATACCAATTTTTTATAGGGGCAGTTTCACCTTAACGCCAGTTAAGCTGATCCTTAACTTCATTACCAGAATAGCCAACAGTAAAACTTAAAATCTGTCTCTCTAACTTATTCTTGTTAGAATAGTAAAGAAAAAGTGTTGTGTGGAGATAATAAATAAAACATTGAAATGTAAATATATTTGACTATTTTTTACAAATACTTTCGAAATTAGATTAGAGATGATGAGTTTTTCAGTTTAGCAGTACTGTTTGGCAATACCCATAGTTAATCGACGGATAAAGTAACTGGCGTTGATGAAACTGGTCCATAAAATTAAATTTAAACGTGTATGTATGTGTATGTATGTGTTGACTGTTATATAAGTTTTTTTTAATCGGCAAAAATTAGCAGAATTAATTTGATTCGTTAAATGGCAGCGATATCACATTTTTAAGATTCCGCGAAACTGTCTGTAAGCGCTGCTTATTGCTTTTTGACGAAAGCTACAACAATCATCGGTATCAAAATTGCGTCGAACGTGTGGCCTGAACCCTATGTCGATAACGTGCGACAGTAGGTGCGCTGATAGCAGCCGATAACAAATTAATTATGGTTTAGACTGAAGCATGTATTAGTCGATAGAGATCCATGATCGAGGTAATTACTGCCGAAATTCAGATCGAGTCGCGGGCATGTAACTCGAATGTAATAACCGAGGGAGACAATGCGGGGAACGGGGACAATCAACGTAATTCTAACACATCGATCGACCGAGAAGTGCATCACCGCGTGTATGTGTGCGTGCGTATATGTTTAGTTTCGAGCGTTCCTCGCCGAGACGCGATTGATTACTGACGATCAGATTATGGCAATTAATAGTTCGAGTGCCATGAATCCCTTTGCTTGTAAATTAGTTCCGTTTCCGGCAGAGGAACTCTCGGAATCCAACTTATCACCGCAAGTACGCGGACGATCGTTATCGGTCATCTAGCACAGAACGCGTATTCCACACGCACACACACACACGCGAGAGAGAGAGAGAGAGAGAGAGAGAGAGACGCACATACAAACAAGTGTCTTTCCAGATAGGCGAATAGACGTATAACATTATGGACGAAAATGTCAAGATGAATACTCCAAACCTTACTATTTGCGATTTTGAGAAAATATAAGTCTATTTTACACGCAGATACGATCTTCAGTATGTCTCATTAATGCATACTTGTTTATATGCCCTACATTTTATAGAGTTAGCGATATATGCGAATAGAATTTCAATAGCCAATCATAAAGTAGAAAAGAAAGCAACGACGGGGAAGCGTTGAGCATTGTGTGGAGAGGGAATGTCGAAGACAAACGGGATCAGCGGATATCGAGAAATCAGAAGAGTCGAACTCGAGCAAGAAAGAGATCCAAAAGAGAGTATATCGAAGACCTGGAGACTTGAAGCAAACGAACTGGTTATGGCCTAAGAGGATCTTTTACATTGGCAGAGGAACCGAATAGTTGACCCCGCACAAGCAGGACGTACTCACTTGCCTAGAGGGATGCTTGGGGCGGAAGCGGTTTCCTCCTGGATCGGCTCTGTTCTTCACGCACGCTCGGAAACGCAAAACAGATATGTAGGACGAAATAATCATTGTACTCCGTTACCGACATTACGATCATTTACGAAAGTTTATATTTATTTCCGACACGAACGAATTGATCGCGACGTATTTTGAACACTTTGTATGTTGAATGCGAGCGGATTGAAATAGAATCGAAGTCGAATTCTGATTATTGTCTGTAATAAAAGAGTGATAATTTTCCAAAGCAAATTATTCAGTGTGAGATCGTTATATATATATTCGAATTAACAACTTAATTCCTCTCCTGTTAGAATATCGCAAATCGTAATTTTTATATTTATGTGACATGAGTTGATTTCTATAGTGTTTTAATATTTCGTAAAGTATGTAATCACGTAACAATTTTAATAAATTGATTTTAAGCTTATTTTATTTTATTTCATTGTTTAAGCTTATTATTAACTGTTTGATCGTATAAATTAAGCTTTAATAACATTATTAACGGAATGTATTTTGTTTTGCATCATAATAAATTATCTTTCGCAATAATTAAAATGTACAAATAAAAAAAAAAAAGATAACTGATATTGAAAAAGAGTAAATGATTATAAAATATTTTATTTTCTATATTCTAAATCTCATTAAGATGAGATAAACAGTTTGATCAATTTAATGCACAATGATAACTGAAACTTCTAATTTGGTTTACGCAAATGTTCCAAATAGTAATTGAAAGTGAGCCTCGAGCATTACATTGTTTCGCATCTGCAGCATCCACACACGTCAATATTGCGAAAATAGTGCTGCATAGTACGATGCAAATCGTACAAATTGAGCGGTTAGGAAATTGTGTGATATAAGCATACTTTACTAAAACCTCATACGAAAATTGTACGCTATTAAATTTTAGACATTATAAGTTAAGAGGTTTGTTCTAAATTGTTATATCTCTCGAAAGCACAGCGTTGGAATCGAGGAAATATTTTCCATGATAACACGCGTGTGTATGTAACGACTTAACATATAATCCGATATTTTTATAATTTCAAATGACGCGAAAATGGTAAAAAAAAAAAAAAAACGAAGAGAAAGAAAGGGAATGAAGTGCGGCTTTAATTCATACTTAAAATTCATCACTACTGGTAATACCTGATGCTTTGCCGACTTCGTTAACGAAACAATACAGCCCGATATCGTTTCCCTCTGGCTCGACCCAATCGATGAAACACGTTGGACTATTTCACAACCAAGTACTCTTGCTCTACATATCTGGCGTGCGTCCCGGGGACGCAAGTCCTCTATATAGAGTATAAACGCTATTCACACACACACACATATGCGATAGGATAATGGGTTAAGTGGGGTCTACTCACGACGTCGATGAGCTGGGAGAGGCGTAGTCCCATTTTGACAGTGAGGCGATCGCTGTTGTTGCCAACAGGGCGGATGAGGCGGTTGTAGTTCGACAGCAGGTCATCGTAGAGACGCTTCGCTTCCGGATTGGCCGAGGCGCCCGGAAACGGGGCAACGAGACAGGATATGGCTGCCGCCATCGCCAGCAATCCGCCCAACCTGGACCACCATCTCCACCAGCCTTTCCCACCGTCGTTCGTCCAAGCATCCCTAAGCATCGTACGCCTTGTCCACCCCTTTAACAATAAATTACACGTCCTTTGTAATGCATGTCTCGGTACAGGGTTCGTTCATAACCCTCTCCCCCCTCTCCTCCTCCTCCTCCTCCTCCTCCTCCTCCTCTTCCTCTCTATCCTCTCTCTATCTCTATCTCTCTGATGTACACGCCAGAATCTATCTCGCATGCATCAATTATCCTGCGGCTGTTTTATGTTGCGACATTAAAGGACATTCTAACCGTGATAAAATGCAATGACTTTGCGGCAGCTCGTTTCGCGCACGGGAGTAGAAATAAAGTCAACGGTAATTAGGAAATACACTGCTAATGAAACGTTTCGTGCGGAGCGAGGTAGAAATAACGCTTCGCGCGGTCAAATGCTATTTAAACATTTAATTAAAAGACGTATAAATATTGGTGAAACACAGACGTACTTATTATTTCGAACCATGTATTCATTATTATAAAAGATTTTTTATTGTTGAGCAAAGCTTTAGTGCCGGCTACAAAACAAGCTTCGTTTTAAATGCAAAGCGAATGATAAATATGTTATGTGCTACTAAATTAAACACTACATATAGATAAGAGAATGTGTCAAACGATAATTTACAGTTTTTCACTTAAAATGAAACTTGTTTCATTTTAGAGACAAAAGAGAACAAAAATATTTACAAAAATGATTTATAAGCGAATGGAAAATTTCTTCAACAAAAACTTTCACCGATAATTTGAAAGATGAAGTGATGGATTCCATAAAAAAGTCTCAAACGACGGCAAATTCATGAAAGACATTTTCGCTTAAAATGTGAATTTCACAGTTTGACGGTCGCGTATCATGAAATTATATTGTACATCGTCACTTTAAGTCGTCACTTAAGCAGATTGTAAGACAAATGCAATATGTTAAAAATTACTTAAAAAAATTACAGATTAGTCTAAATTGTATTTAAAAGTAATCTAAAAAATCAGAGACAATTTACCATCTGGATCAAAAGTTATATCAATAAAAAATAATATTTTTTAGACACTCGTCCCAGAAAGTCGAGAGGTCCCAGGTTTGAATTCTGACTAAGATAATATTTTTCACAATAAAAGTTCTTTATTTAAATTAAGGAGGGGAGGGGATTATATAATATATGTGCACCAATAACTGAACGTTTTGGCTCGCTATTATTAGCATCTCAGATTGATTGTGTTTAAAAATCCGAATGTTTCGCACACAATCACATATAAGATAAATTAAATTCATAAACCAAGAATATTATATTATTTAAAACATCTAATTTTAACCGATCCTTGGCGCTCTCTACCATATTTATGTTGTATATTTACTCGGTCGGATGTTATTCCTAATATTTTTTTAAATTTGTACTGTAATAGCAATATATAAAAATGTATTATAAAATAATGATTAAAATCTCAATTTTTTTTGTATAAGTACTTTATTCATTCACAAATATTTATGTAAAGCTACATTTAGATTTAGAGCAGACATTAGTTTGTTCAATAAATCAACAAAATATTTATTTGTTACTAAATCGTAAATCTCAATAAAACTATGCATAAGTCATTTTAATACTTAAAGTACTTATAAAAAAAATTTAGATTTTTGTTATTATTTAAATAATTTTTGTTTATAACAATAAATGTAATAATAAGTAAAATAATAACCTACAAAAATGTGTTGCTCAATAAAAACAGAATGTTATGAACACAACTTTTACATGTAGTTTGTTCAAAGCGTGAATATTAAAATATGTGTTTTATGCCCTTATAACCTTCTTAAAATAATGAAGTTTGGTAAACGAATACAAATCTAGAACACAAGTCTACAAGAATACGAGTCTAGACGAAAAATCATATACGTACAGTAAATTATGATTAGTTGGCAAGCGATCACTGGCAATGATACATGATTATACGCAATGAGTTTTACGACACACTTCTGAGATAAAGAAGATCGTATTGACAGAAAGAAATGAAACAAGTTCTGCGAAAAGCTCTTTTACAAGCACGTATAAATCTTACTGTAGTATTTTGAGCCTTTCTCCTACACTTGGAACAGGAACCGAAACGATTTCGCAATTAGTCCGCTTTAGACGCGCTATGCACGTCCGACATCGTGACGTTATGAAATTAGGATACGGATAATTCGCGATATTGTACCTGCAAATTCTGATTGATCGTCATAATGCAGGTTTGATCGTAAACTGGGTTATCCCAGGGAAATGACAAGCTGTTAACGGAGTGAAGATGAAATGCTGTGCCATAAAATAAAATCGTAACGTATATCCGCCTTTGAGTTATTTGTTCATTGACATTCCTGCCGTGTATTTGCAGGCAGCATTTTCTTTTATGTTTATCGATCTGACGTATGGCGGTTATCGACTATTAGCCTCTGCGCTAAACTTATTTAGTTGTCCATTTCTATTCTTGAGTGTGCTATTTTTAACTTACAATTGATTTTAGATATCTTCGTATAATGCACAACTGCATATTATAGCTTAAAGTTAATGTCATGCTGCAAAATGCGAATCAGATAATGGATTATCTAAATAAACATTTAAAGAACAATCCTTGTATTCATTAGGTATCATCATCTATGTGTATTTAATATTAAAAGTAATTATAAGTGTTCTTGAATAATGGATTATGTTTGAAATAACATAATTGATCATAAAGCATATCATAAAGCAATAATTTTATGTCGCAAAATCAATATGGATATACTTCTAAAAAATTCTAAAAACGTCTCTACATATCGCTCATTTGTTACAATGACACCATTCAAAAAACAAAATTTGTTAATTTATTTAGAATTTAGAAAATAAGTTTGAATATTCTGAATCGTTAAAAATTTTTATAATATTAATTTTAAAATGCAATTTTAATAATTATACAATTGTAATAATTATAAAATACTGATAATAATTATAAAGTACTGATTATAGAAAAATAAAAGTATGTTAAAGTATGTTCTTTCGCTTTTCTTTATATTTCGACTTTTTCTTTGCAAGCAACTAAAAAAATAATAATTTGTTTTAGTTATGTCGTTATTATAGCAAATAAGCGATTATATTTCACTGAATTGTTATTAATATAAATATCAAGTATTTTAAGAAAATTTCTAAATGCGACTCAAATTAATATTATACGCTAGTATAAATTTCATTTTATCGATACAAACGTCATGGCGGAACAAGCCAATTAGTCACTTGGCTGTCGAACGCATTAAATCCGGGTCTCTAGTTAATTGCGAGAACAAGCGATAAACCGCATGCGAATTGTTCCGCAGTGGAAAGACCAATACATGCTGCTCGCTTGAACTCGCATAGCGCGGAAAGAAAAACTTGCGGCCTGGCAACGATTCGACATATTTCATGTACCATACTTAAAGTATTTAAACGGAAGCAGGTAATCGCGCGACCGGAAGCCATATCTCTGTTCAGGTTGCGGTACTTAAGTGCGTCTCCTGTCGATTCTTTTTAATACCCCAACGACGTCAAACTTTTCCGAGCTAGTCACCGTCCATCGTAAGGCGTAACACGGCTGCCAGACCAAGTCATTTACTACTCGTGGTGAGGAGCGTAACCGCCCATAAAAGAAGGCTTGAACGATATTGTTGTGTCACAGGAAAGCAGAGGAGGGGAGAACCTCTCGAGGAAGTTTTATCGTTTCTTTGCTGACCTCGCCTACCTCTCTATTATCAGCATAACCGTATGCCTCGAAGAACTACTTCATCGTATAGGGCAACTTCTCGCGCTCTAATGCTCCTCTTCTTAAAGAAAGGCGACAAAGAGAGTTCTCAAACACTATTTCTAAACTGTATTTTACCGAAACTTTCGAGAGAAATAGGCGATTGTGCGAATAAGCCAATTTTATTTCCTTTTCTCCCACTTAACATTATATGTATATTTTAAATTATTCTATTTGTTGTGTCATATACCAGGTGAGCCTTGAACAAAAATATTAGGCACTTATATTTTATTCATTCATCTGGAATTTTTTTACTTGCATTGTTATTGTTACCTATTCTTCACTGACATTATATGTACATAAGTTTAAAGGGTTTTTGAAACAAAAGATACTTTACAGCAAACGCCATAAATCAATTTTTGAGCTAAAACTTTAATTTATTTACTTTATTTACAGTTTTTCAGCAAATTAACATCTTTCTAATATGATATTTGATTAAACATCGACTTAGTAAAAAAATTTTTTATCAATTTAATTTAATTCGTGGCATTATTACAGTAGCTTAATTGCGTTTATAAGTTTGAAAATGTACATATATATAGTATATATATAAAATTTACATTAAATTATTTAAAGCATTAAAAATCTAGTTTCGATCGGTATAAGCTTCTAGTCTTTTCGATTGTGTCTCTCACATTTACGGTGATCTAAAATAATATTCTTATTGTCTAAAACTTTAAAAAATTAATAAGGTGCCTAATACTTTTGGCCAAATCTATAAGTATGTTTTAAAATTTCGTAAATATGTTTTTGCATAAAAAGGAAAAACAAATGTTCCTATAAACATTAGGTTGTAAATGCTTTGTTATCAAAATAATGGACGTAAATAAATTTGAAATAATGCGCCAATGTCATGTATATGTCATGCACAGGCACGTGTGAAAAATGATAGAGAAGTTTAAGCATCTCTTGTAAACAAAAAAGTATCCATCTGAAACTTTTAAATAAATTCATTGTTACTGTATTTGTGTCCATTATTTTAATGACGAAGCATTTATGATCTGTAACCTAAGCAGAACAATAAGTTATGATAACGTCAAAATGACGTTAAAATAAATCATTACTGAAAAGTGACTTTTAATAATCATTTGACGTTATTTCGATGTTATGATGAATTACGTTCTGTTTGAGAATGTTTATAGAAACATTTATTTTTATTTTTTATCCAGAAATATGTATTCACAAATTTTTAAATATATTTATGCTTTATCTTATATATATACATAAGATATATGCACACGTCTAAAAATACAAAATTGAGCTTTTTAAAAACTGTTAAGATATTATATTATCAATAAGATTATTATAAACAAGATCAGCTAAAATGTGGAATAGAAATTAAATATGACTGATCATTATGTTCAACTCTTTTTAAAAAGTATGTAGTCCCTAATTTCATTTCTTTGCAAAAAAAAAAGATATATAAAATATATAAAAGCCATCTTTCTTGATATTTTTTCATATACAAAGCCAATATGTATCGCCAATATATTCGTGTATCAAGAAGCATAACTTTAATCATTCATGGCTTATTCTCGAGTGGCTACTTACATGTCACTTGATATCACAAGGGGTCTGTCTTCATTAACATTTGACCGTAGGTCCCATGATACTGTTTTGATACTATACGTGTACAGCATGTATGTATACGACTCTGATCGCCGATAGTGGTAAA
>NW_017305987.1:345175-347407 GCF_001594115.1 Trachymyrmex septentrionalis | reverse complement strand
ATACGTGTACAGCATGTATGTATACGACTCTGATCGCCGATAGTGGTATACCCTAACTGATGGACAGTTTCGTTACACAATAAAAGGATAGGTCGATCGAACAGCTTGTCCAACAGTGGTCGGACTCAGCTTGAAGAAGCGGATATAATGGAACCAATAATGAACCGTGGCCGTCGCATCCATCAATCCGGATCAAGCAGCTTTCTCTCGCACGTTCGGTGCAATGTCGAAAAACAATTATCATGATCTTGGATCAATGTATAGCCGACGTCAGGATGATTGAGACGTTTCTTGCTCGGTAAAACCTACGTATTTATTTTGGTATAATCCGAAAACGACAGTAACGTAACTAAAGCGTTGATAAAATACTTTTATTTTAGCAAACTTACATAGACATAAATTCTCGTACATATGTTACTAAACATAAAATATAATAAATCATATCCTAAGATGTAAGTACATTATGTATGACATTCTGTAAAGTATGTTACGTTCTACAATATAGGATTAAGTTACATATATAAAATAGTTTACGCGAAGCGTTGCTCTCTCAGAAATTATTCAAAAGATTATTCGCAGCAAAACTGAATGTGAATGTGAAAGAACAATAATTAAAGAGAATTTTTCAAGTCTTCAAACATCAAAAAGATTTTTTCAAAAAAAGTTAATTTTACTGTAATATGTATCATGTAACATATAAATTATTCTGTATGGAAATTGATGTGTAAAATTATATAAATACAATATATATTTAAAAAATGGCAAATAAATAGTCTAAAAATAAGGGAAAAATATAACTCTTAATTGCCGGATTATCATATTTATGTCAAACGCATTTACATCAAGTTCGGACTTAAAAAATATCGTTCGCACATCATCTAGCTGTCAATACGACGAAAGTTCCGCACGATGAGCGCGAGTATAAGCTGCAAGCAAAACAAATCTATTCTAAAATAAAATTTAGTTGCGGTAGAGCTAAGTGCACCAGTTTAAGTACAATCAGAAACAAATGGCGAACCATTATCCATTCGAAGGATACAAATCGACGCGTGGGAGAAGAAGGCCAAGCAAACGCGTCGAAAGTTTTTGCGCGATCCATGAACGTCTTTCTCGTTTGGAGGCGTCGTTTTTCCAAGCGTTCGCGTCAGCCTGTTACTCCGACTTTTACATGCATGCGAGTAGTAACGATCAACGGACTGTAAGCGATTCATAAAAGTTTGCCGAATGGAAAACGATGTCTGCATAGCAGTTAACGACAGGCGATATAGACGGGCAAAGCGCATCGATGTAGAGAAAAATATATTACCGTCCACCACGAGAAGTTAAACTACCTGGCAACGTGACGTATTACTAGCCACGTACGTTGGCGTAATAATAATTTATCGCATTTCACGAAATTGGCATAACTATGTATTTATTGACATTTGAAAATTGTGTGTTTAGAAATTCAGTCGAGGATTTTTTTTTAGCGAAATTAATTTTATTAACTATAATCAATACCGTTTGAATTATTTTAATTCTTTAAGAAGTAGTTTAAAATAGTGTGTGACGAGAAATAAAAGTAAAAAATACATCTCCCACAGTCCTGCGCAATAAATCAACAATATTAAAATTCAAACAACACGTTTCTACGGAACGTATCATTTGTTATTGTTAACAAGATTTATTTAAAGCAGCTGCAATCAAGAGCAATATGGCAAAAAAGAAAAGCGTAACGCAATACTAAAAATACTTTTTTCAATTTAAAGAAAATTGTGTAACATGAAGATTATTTCGTAAATGTGTTTATTATTTTTCACGTTGCACATTCACGGTGCAAACAGGAAAAAACGTAATGTAGCGCAGCTCAAACGTATCGCTTTGTCGTTTAAAGCTGCCATGCAGCTCGAGCAACTGTAACGAGGCTAATCGAATCTGGTACCGACTGCACCTACTAACTAGACTATTATGCACCCGGAGCGGAACAGTATCAGCTGGACCGGCTGTCTATTTCCTCTCTTATTGGGAGAATCAACGAGAACGAGAGGCAGACTATTGGATAGAAGCCCACGCAATATGAAGAGAGCACTTGATCGTGCTAAGAACATCATGGAGTTTCTATATCTAGAGATAATATTGAATCCCGCAATATAAATATATATATACTAAACACGCATATGGAATCGATAATATTTGTCGTTAGTCAAATGCATCAAGACAGATTCCAAAATGATACATTTATTTAAACTCTGG
>NW_017305987.1:341525-345075 GCF_001594115.1 Trachymyrmex septentrionalis | reverse complement strand
ATATATATTTTACCCAAAGAAGAAGAAAAAAGGAAAAAAACTGTTCAAATTATGTCTTGAATAAAGATCTAAACAATAACAAGTATATTGTTACCAAATATTTTTCTTTTCAAAAACAGGATTTTCAAATCGTTATATGATTTATTATGTTCTTGTTTTATGTACGTAAAATATAATATAGATTTTTGGTATTCCATAGAATTACACTATTTTATACGGATCAAAAAAGAAATTCATAGAGTTTCAATATTCAGAAATATTACAAAATTTCAGAACATGTGTGTATAAATTGTTTGATACCTAAAGCCAGATAAATCAAACATCTGCCACTTTGTATTTTGAATATTTATTGAATTATTGACATGAAATATAACAGCAAACTTTTGAAATCATGTAAAAATATAAGCTAAAACATAATGATCTCTCTCTCTCTCTCTCTCTCGCTATTTAAAAACATGCCATCTGTTTAAAAAAAACAGAATATTTTCAGATCGACGATACAATTTAATTCTCTGCGTTGAAACATGAAAAACATGATGGAAGTTTTGACGGAAGATTTAACATAAAATGATATCTTATAATTGCAATAAACTTATTATCACGAGGAACATTCGAAGGATATATTCGTAGAAAGAAGAGCGACGTAAAAGCCATGATGAATGGAACGGCTGTGTTGACAATAAAATCAGCGCCCGGTACTGTCGGTTTTTCGCCGTTTTATAACATCGTATACCTCTCTTTAGCCGACGAGACGTGGCTTAATTTAAAGCGCTCTTTCGGAATTTACGATGCCCCACCTCCAGCTCGTTTCGGACCGTGCTGCACGGGTTATGGATCGTGTAACCCTTGACGCGCACGGCAACGCGGAGCTTGACGCTGGCGATAGGAAAGAAATCAATTGTCCCGTGCCACCCCTCGCGCGCCTCAACCTCGTGAGTCTTCAACGGCTTTCCGGATAAATCGGCGTAAAATGAATTGCACCGCGACGCCGGCGGCGGGCTGCACATACACTCTGAACACTTCAGTCGCTCGACGCGTTGCCGCGAAAGATCGATGATGCGCTCGTCACTCGTAAATCGCAGCCAACGAATATCCGCGCGCCAGTCTACGAAGTTATAACGATAGTTAACTATCCATGAAGCTATAATACCGCTAATGCGTAGAGCCGAGAGAAATCTTCAGACGACGTGTACATATAGTGACCATACGTCTTTTATTGCAAAGAACAGTCCCTTATTTCAGACGGCTGTTTCTTTATTAGATTCATTTATTTATTCCAAACTCAATTTTGTCCTTTATTTTAATTAATAATGTAACGGGAAATTTCCCCCTTCTTTTAATTAGTATTCCATTGACTAATGTACTAATGAGCGACTTTTTACAAAAACTACCTATCTAAGGGTAAACCAGTAAATCGTCAGAGCAGTTACAACGAAACCAACGCTTAGCCTGTTAATTGGTAAAAGTTAGTTTCATCAGTATTGAACCATTACTGGGAAATGACTGGCTAAATCTGAAATTACTGGGCCCAAGTTATCGTCCAGTACTTAGCCAGTATTGCGCCAGTATCTAAATTATGGCAGTCAGTACTGAGCCGATTGTAAAATCCTACATGGAATAGCGACAAATTTAGTTTTATGCGAGGACAATATTAGCCCAAACGGAACAACAAAGTCACAATAACATCAAATTGATGTCAAAATGAGTCGTGATTAAAAGTTGATTAAAAATTGACTGTTCAGGTGGTTCTAACCCGACTATATTAGTCAAGCTGACATCTTTAATAAAAAGATGGATTATATCAGAAATAGTGTAGCACAAAATTTAAGTCTTGATTTTTTTAATTCTATCTTGCACTCTTTTTGATAATTGAATTCAATAAAATAATAAATACAGAAACACTAATTTCATCAGCGTAGAGAAGCCGAGTTTTAGATGTGGCAACGTTCCATGTATACTCTCGATCCGCAACTTGCTAGAAGGTAAATATTTGTTATAATATCCAGTAGTAAACTATAATATTCTGTTACATACTATTTGGAAGAAATTATGCGATGTTACAACTTACACAGAACCGCTAATGTTCGAAGAGCGACGTTGCCATATCTACAAGCTCGAATATAAAACGTCGAAAAACAGTCAAATTACATCTATTTTATTCGATCGTATTTCAATATCATACGGTCGAGAGCATTATTTTTGTGGCATACAATTAAGCAGATGGTAAATTAATTTTTCTCAAATTTTAGAATCGATCTGTCTTGTACATTATTAGCTTTCGATGTATAGATGTGTAAACGCATCTCGGCCACCATAATGGTGGCAATGTTAAACGTCGAGTGAAAAGGTAACTTTCTGACTGTACTCAACTGATTATACTCAACAACTACACGGTAAATCGATCCCAAACTTCATACAGACATTTATTAATACTTAAATTAGTTTTATATAAATTTTAAAGATATTTTACTTTTCCATAATTTGGACCAACCACCTTAATAGTCAAATTTGCAGCTATTTTGATATTATAATGACTTGTGTTTTACTTCAGAGTTATATTTCAGGTACACTGCGCAAGAGAATTTCAAAAAATTAATGCATAGACCTCTGACAGTCACAATAACTAATTTAGAAATATTTAGAAATAAAGTCCTAAAATTTGTCCTTTATTGTTTTTCTAAGAAAATATGATCACGTGATACACTATGATGTCGAGAAGCCATCGCGTCTTTTCGAAGGTCCAGTTGTTTAGTTTTGATAAAAATTACGCGCGGTATCGATAAAACCGCCGGCGACAGAAACGGGATTAAATTTAACAGAGTGTAATGTATTCAATTACGAAGATATATAACAGGCCATACGAGAGAAGATTATGAATTATTACCAGATTCCCACAGGCGATAAATTTTCGATTAAAACATCTCTCTGTTGGCGCGTAGAGTGCTGACTCGCCCAAAAGAACTCGTACACGAGCACGTCTGTGTCCATATCTTGCGTTTATGCGCTCGGTTATCGAAAAATCAATCGGTCACTGCTTCGATATTACGTTGTACATTGCAAATACTCACGGCCATACGTTTTCGGGCGAGCTGTCGAAAATGGATTGCCGCGCCATGTAAATTCGTTTCTTTCCATTTGGAAACAACGCGCCCGCGATCATACTCGCGCACCGTTAATCAAAGTTAAAAGAGAATACGAGAGAGCGAGAGAGCGAGAGAGAGAGAGAGAGAGAGAGACGACCGCTATGTTATATGTCGTCCGTGATTTTTCCCCGCTCGCTGCGAAATTCGGCTCTCTCATCTGCACGACAACGATTGCCGTTGCAATTTAGCGTACGAAGTGACAGATACTGCGCTTTATGGCTCGTAATTATTCAAATGGCGCGGCTGTTACTGAACGCGGACAGTTTCGCGCGAATAACGACGCGGGGAATAGCTCGTCGCACGTCTACAACAGCGGAGAAAAAGGAAGCAATTTTTCCGCACCATCTTCGCAGCCATTGCTAATATTTCCCGAGCTGAAAATTCACGTACACACCTATTAATGTTGG
>NW_017305987.1:336905-341425 GCF_001594115.1 Trachymyrmex septentrionalis | reverse complement strand
TTCGCAGCCATTGCTAATATTTCCCGAGCTGAAAATTCACGTACACACATACCTATTAATGTTGAACACATAATATTTCATTGGATCCTTCGTATTAATTTGATATTGTTGCCACACGCTTGTTGCACGATTTCTTTTCGCTATAAGTCGCTTTATTAATTTGGCGACAACTTCCGTTGGACGAAAATTTCATCGTCTTCTTTTCTACAACGTTTTAACACTCAATGTCGAATACCTTTACAACTAGTTCTCGAATTAAAATTCTTTCGAAGTACGCTCGAACTCAAATTAAATATTAAAATGGGAGGACCGAAAACCCCGGAAACACCCAGCTTAAGCCTATTACATTAGAATTTCGTAATCCTCTAAGAACTAAGATAACTGATTGCAAATTTAATCAAATTTCCTTCCAGTTGAGATTTCATACTGTACCGTTATTCGTTGTACAGCACACTGAATTATAAACGTTTCAGAGTCTATTAAGATTTCGAGCAGGTAACATTAATGCAAATGTAATTTTTCCTACGCAGTACTCTTGCAGCTAACAAGGGACTATCTCTTTGCAACTTATAGAATCTAGTCACTTTACAGCAGTCTAAGAATCCTGGCGCCAAGTTAAAACTCAAGACAAGAGCACTTATTGTTAGACACAGGTATCGCGAAAGGGGGATGCCCGCTCGCCGGTTGCAGGGTAATTCGATAAGGGATGGGTGTGCCGGTGGCTGATAGAATGACTGAAAATGGAAAGGGTGAAGCATTGAGATGCAAAATGGGAGGAGAATCGCACGGTCCGTACGAAGAACACAATGGGAAAGCAATCCAGGTGATCTATGAGACGTGCCCCGATACGAACCGACAATCGCGATCCATATGGATAAGCTAATTTAAGACGGCGTCTCGTATATAGACGATGGTACTACAATAAGAAATGAAACGCTGCGTTTCAAGAATCCGATATGAATTGCCGTGAGCTGTCGCAGTGTCTTGTCTAAAGAGTACGACGATCTATCTGCCCCGCCCCGCATCGATCCTCTCTCGTGTATCCACATTGCATATATCACGCAAATCCGCCGTTTCCATTTTCGATGCCGTCATCGTCAGAGATGAATATGTTTGATTGCTTAAGGTATTGCATTATGCAGATGAATCGAAAATGACTCGACAGCTCGCCAAATTCAACTGCGGATCGCGGAATAAGTTAGAATGTATAATAAGAATGTCAAGTATATATTTTTCTTTGATAATCGAAAGTAAAAGTTCAGGTAGAATGTGTGTTTGTAATGTATGTAAAGATACTATTTCGTATTTAATCGTGCGATAAAGTATGAAGTGTCAGTGTTTTACGTATTTTATCTACTACTCTTGAGGAAAAATAAAATATAATTAAAATAATTAGAAAAAATAACGTTCCGCCTCTTCTGTAGCTTTGCTAGTATACTATAAGAACAATGCCCTTTACGACGAAAATCAATCTACTTTCACGTACCTAAAGCACATTGACATCGCGTATTCAAAGTGCCATATACAATACGATGCTGATTTATTGTCGCCGCAGCTCGAACTTCGAATCGAGCGATTTCAGGCAACGGAAATCGTAAATTTGGAGCATTTCGAACTGCTCCTGCGGTAAAGCGCCGTGAAGTGGCAAACCGTCCTTTAACCGTGTTTAGGTTTCAACTCTAAAATATCGACTTTGTAACTGTGTGTTGTCGTACAGAATATCTGAAAGGTATTTCAGCAACGCGTATGTGTAACCCATATATGTGAAAACGAACATATACATTTTAACTTTTGTCGCATCAGCTATTTATTGTATAAACGGCAATACAAACAAAGAATAATGAGTTTTAAAAAAATATGGTAATAAAAATTGTTTTTGAAAAAAACTATTTATTTTTTTTTATTATTGTTTGTACTTTATATTGTTTATCCTTTTGTCAATAATTTTTTGCAGCGATATTACAAAAAAAATTGCTACAATAAAAAAGATATTATTTTTATGCATTTGCAAATATAGATTATTTAACAAGTAATTATTTCGTGTAAATTAAAAGAATTATCTAAATTAAGAAACTCAAAATAGTAGAGAAGACTTTCTAATAAGAAACAATAAAAAGGGGTGTTCAAAAAATTGAAACATCATATTTAATACCTTGTATTATTAATTAATTTATTTATATAAGTCGTTCCTTGTTATATCAACCGTTCATATAAGTTATCCAAGTGGCTAAACTTTTATAACGTACAGAAAATCCAAGGATTTACCTAATAAATTTCTTGACGCGCCAACTCTTGGAACAACACGGGCTGTCATTTCATTGCGGCAAGTCCATCGCCTCATTAACCCAATTAACCGACGCAGCTTAATAACACGCGAGTTTTTCATCCAACAAATTAGTGGCTGTGTCTGAGAGACGCCGTTGAACAAGCAGCCGCGATCGTATACAGGAGAAAGCTCGATAAAAAAAAAAAACTCAATCTTTCAAGTGTTATGCTTTCCTGGTGCCGTAAGCAAAATTCTCATCGTTAACGAAGCGAAATTTATTTCACAGCAAAGATAAGCACATAAAGCTTAGAATTTAACTTACATTATACAAAATTAATTCTGAAAATAATTTAGTCCAAAGGTTTCATTTCATATTATCGTTAACGAACTCTATCGGCTAATAGAAAATATTTCCGAACTTTGTAATATCCAAGGAAAATTCGCCGTCTTTTAAATAATTCATCATAAAACAATCGTGTATATTTTACATTTAAATAAAATTAAGGATTCATGAAACTAACCTTGAGGGATAATTTGGGAAACATTAACATCGCTTGTGGATATATGTATGAATCTGATATGTATCTGAATTAGAAATAATAAAAATGTAGAATAAATATAAATACCAGGAACTTTAATATAAAACTTTTATTAAATGATTTTCACAAAAAAATTACGTAATATTGCGCTTTTTTATGGCAAATATTCAAATGTTTACTGCTGTTTCACATGCATATTGTTTCATTTGGACAGATTCATGATAACGAAAAACGATGCTTTGACTACAAACTTTACGCCAGCTCTTTGGAAGCGCAGTTTGAAAGCAACGACCTCACGTTCCCGAGCGTAACAAAGTTTATTAAAATCGCTATCTCTGAGGCAACGACGAAAGTCTTTTAATGCTTATCGTCTGCAAACATCCCGTTTGATGGCATCAATTCTCTATGCATATAAATCGACACTCGACGCTATCGGACTCGTATTAAATGGCATACTAGGTGGAAACTTCAATCATCGGCGATTTAATTAAAATAGCATCGCTATTTGCAAAGATTTTATCTTATAATATATTAAACGAGAATTCATTTTCAAAGCGAGAGGTTCACAATACTTTCGCCAACAAATACACAACTTCAAATCGCATAAATGCTCATTTGATTGTTATTATTTTTAATAAGCATTAACGAATGCAAAGTTGTACTGAAATCTGAAGTTTCACTGCAAAGTTTGAGATTCCATCTTGTTTCCCTCATTAAGAATTTGAATTCAATTCAATATTGAAGAAAGAGAATAACTTCTTTACAAAAGAGAGCCTTGTATAACTCTTTAATTTTATCATAAATAAAATATTAACGAGATGAGCGGAGAATACTTGATGCGGAATTCCAGGATAGAAATAACAACGTCGAGAGCGAGTTAATCCTAGCGGAACATCCTGGGTAAAGCACAGGCTCAGAACGGGATTCTCGAAATCGGGTTTCGTTACTCCGAAGGAGAAATAATAAGCGCGAGAATAAATCTTACGGCAGTTGACTGCGGCCGTGGCACATCGACAGGCAACAATTAACAGCGACGTCGTTCGTATGACACGCCCGATCGCTCTCCCGATTCATCGTCGATCGATGCGCGTCGGCTGGAGAATTTTTTACTTCGCTCCCACTTGTGCGGGCGAGCCTTAATCTGAGCTCAACTCATCGATAAATCCTCGCCAGTCACGTGTAATCCGACCAGTTTCCGTCCCGCTCCGTCCCTCTTCCTCCTGTACTTCGTCTTTCCTCTTGGTTTTTTTTTTTTTTTTCAATGCGATTCAGTCAACCGTTGTGTTCCAACGAAGTTTAATCGCCAGGAAGTACCCTCTGACAACGAGTTTATATGGAAACTCCTTGCAGGTACTTTTTTTTCTATCAAAGCGTGATAAGAATATGTGTGTGTGTATGTGTGTGTTACACGACTATGGGAATGCACACAGCAGCAAGTATATAAAGAACCGTTCCAAGCATTGCCCATTTTCTTCTCTCAATCAGCTATGGAATTGTGTAATTTTTTTAAATGCAACCAATAAACTTCATTAAATGTGAACGAAGTTTTGTGAGGCCCCGACTGGCTTTATATAGTCTTCTAAATTAATCTTTTCTACGTTTGCTATTAAAACATACTTTCTAAATCTGAATCAGTGGATAGCCACTAATTACCAGTGGCATACTTGGCACTGATATTCAGTGAAGTTCAATTAAAAAAGGAAGAATGTTTGAGC
>NW_017305987.1:332150-336805 GCF_001594115.1 Trachymyrmex septentrionalis | reverse complement strand
TCTGAATCAGTGGATAGCCACTAATTACCAGTGGCATACTTGGCACTGATATTCAGTGAAGTTCAATTAAAAAAGAAAGAATGTTTGAGCATTATATAACTAAAATACTGATATTTGCACGTTAATTTCAATCTTTCAATACCATTGAATTTATGCACTAAAACAGGGTTACTTAGATCACATAGTAAAGATTAGCTGATTTCTGCACATTTAATTCACTCAGTGACATACTTGGCACTGACATCGGTGATTATCCACTGATTCAGATTTAGAGAGTATCTTTTTAACCCTTTATTACATGCGTGGAATATCTAAAACACAACATCCCAGCCTTATAAATTCGCTAAATCTATGTGAATTCTATTTACATATTGTATATTATATTTAACATAAATTATTCTACAATGAAAAAAATCTTTCGCATTTATCGTTAACAATAAGATGTGTAGAATATTATTTATCTATTAACCTTTAATGTAAATAAGAAGAACTCCGAGATGAAAATTGAGAGATAGAGAGAGAAGTTGAGATGTCTGAAAACATCCCACGCGAGTAATTGCATTAAACAAAAACCATGTCAGGAATGTAGGATTAATAAACGTAACAGGCTTATTTTAATAATTCACGATCTCGTATCATGTCTCCCTCCCAAATTCCAACAGTGAAAAGCCGCTAATTCTGCCTCTGTAAAATATTTCGACCGATTCAAGTAGTCTTTTCAGAAACACTTGCAGCTCTCAAAACATTAACCCATTTGATCGTCGAGCATAGACATTGGGCGTACCGTGGAATATGGCCGCGCAAACTGACAAGCTCCCGCAGCTCGAGTGCACTCGGTTAAAATTATTCACCTCTCCATGTCGGGGGTAGCTCGGTCACGGTAGGGTGGAGCCACCGCTCTGGCTTCCGCCGCTGCGCTGCTGGCGGTATGGACGGATACGTGTATTCAACAACACGCAAATCGCTATAAAGGCGACATGTTTAATTTGCCGTGAAGAAGCGAGCGTATACGTGAACGACCTAACCGTCACACACATCTCTTTTACGACGCGTTAAAAACACCTAGTGTGAGACGGATAGTTGCATGCGCGCACGTAATACACACGGATTACACGCGAGAATTACATTACACAATTGAATTGAAATAATGAAGGTTTAGGAATTATCGTTTAAGGGATGTAGGGAAATAAATAGAACCGTTATTTATTATACGCTCCGGGACAGTGTCTTCAAGTACTAGGGAAAATAATGAGAGAGAGCGAGAAAAAAGAGAGAGAAAATGTTTCAAAAACATAAAAAAACACAATATTAAAATAATTCAATAAATAAGTAATATTTTGAAAAATGTTATTTAAAAATACGTATGAATAACAATAATTTTTTATTATAACTCGATTTACTGGATTGCTATATTAGTTTCAAATAATCGCATTGGAGAGCTTCAATTGAAACTTATATTTAATCCTATGGAATCTGTCCCCATTACAACGAAATAACAAACATGCTAAAACCGATAATTTTCGGATTACCTTTCGTTTTCAACTATAGAAATAAGCTAATTAACATTAAACGGGAATTCAAATAATTTCAAATAATATCATGAAATGCGTGTAAGTTATTCATTTTTCTTTTCCAGATTAACAGAATTAATTGTATCAATTAATTCATTATCAATTATCGTTAACTCTAAAATTGTACATTAGTTATTAAATGATCTGTTATTAAAACGATTATTACATTATCGTGATAATATCATGTTCGCTTGACTGATTACAACAAATATATTTACAAACATCGCCGTACAGTACACGCCCATCGGTGGCACAATTGTTAAGAATTTGAGATCCAACAATCCATACATAAACACAAAGGTAACCAACTAATAAATCGCATGTATAGTCTAAAATTGATCAAACAGGATTTTGATTTAGTCTACCTAATTAATCACTGGATTATATAACGGTACCAATAGCGCCAGAAAATCATCCTAACATCACGTTGCAAACACAACGCGTATGGAATTTGTAAAACGCATTCGTAATAGTATTAACGACGTACAGGTAAGCACCGATCACTCGAAGCGGCAGTAAGTGAAACGGTGGGCGTATTGAAATATCGCTCGTTATCGACTGTCCGGCGTAATATCCTGGAATTATTACGGTTCGCTCGTCATTAGCGACGGTTCTCCGGCCGATATATAGTCATCGTAATTTATTGGCAACAAACTGACCGACTGCAATATTTTCTCCAAACCCCTCGTTTTCAAACACGCATACATAACAAACTATACAACAGAAATACGCAATAACGCACGATAATGTGTCAAATTGTTTGATATATTTTATCAATTAACACTAAACTTATTTAAATTTTCATGAAAGTAATTTCGAAAAAATATATTATATAATATTTTATAGGCAATCGATTTATATTTAATTTAGGAGCCGTGAAATTATTTTTGTTTTAAATATTGTATATCCGATTTTCTATCTTATACGAAATAGATTTTTGAGCAAAATAAATTTGAACAAAAATTAATTTCTTTAAAAAGGAAACTCTCCAACAAATTCACTAAAAATAGTTACGTAAAGATAAATTTTTCTCATCTTGAGCTTTTCCCATTTTCTGCGTTTGAATTACGCAACATTTCAGCTATTAGCAAGACAACCTAAATCTTTAAAAGTTCAGTACTTGAGAAGTGATATCCCTATTAAGGAGGTTCTCGCGTTTGATTAAATATAAGACAAGTCTATAATATACATTGTAACACAAAAGTTAATAATATCAATAATATCTAGAACAAATTTTCTAGATATTGTAGTACTATTTTGAAGATATTTAATTCTTAAATTTATAGAATTTTACATTACGAGTTGAAAGTATAACCTTATTCTGTTATTCTCTTTAAAATTGAGACACTTGCGTATAAGGCAGCAATTTAAAAATTGTTATAATTATAAAATAAACACTTAAGTTTGCTCTCCTAAAGTTTCATTTAAACTACGACCGTACAAGAAATTTATATTCTTCAAAAGCTAGAATATATTATATATCAAATGGACGATGCGTGTACATCAAATGAGTTTACAACTTTTATTTTGTTATTTTAAAAATATTAATAACATATAAAATTAACAATAATTATGTATAATGGCATAAGATATTATTAGTAATCTTTTTATTCCGTTACTTTAATTGTTTTACATATTATTATATTATATGAATAAACTCTCTCTCTCTATTGACTAGAAAATAGCGCGAAAATTAATTCAAATAACTTTTAGTAGTTGAAACGATATTGTTTCAAATTCTTTTTGTTAAAGACGATTTAGTCTACCGCATTCTCTCGAGCAATACAAAAGTCATAGATTGAAAATTCCTTTTTAACGAATTAGGTCGACGTATCGAAAAGCGCAATAACACTCTTTCGCCCTCGAAGATCCCGATATAACTTCTGTCATCTCGTAAATCATTGTGCCGCTACTGAAATCCCGTTCTTTTGATTTATATCACGTAGATTCGAAATTTCACACACATGGTCTGTATACACACAGGGAATTAGCGGTGGTATGACAGCTCGAGAGCGGAAGCCAATATCGCGCGAGAGTGAAGATCCGACAGATATGGGATTGTCGGCAATTTGTAGGGCTGCGAGCCCCAAGTAAATCGGGTAAAGAGGATCGAAGGTATAAACGGCAAGTAAAGCGGAAGGAAGACGTAGGCGGAAGTAGGAAAAAAGAATGAGGCATGAAGGATGGAGCGAGAGAAGGACTGTGGGCGGAGGATGACCGGTATAAAGCCACCGTTTTCAGTAGGTTACTCACGTTCCAACATTATTTAGAGCTCGAACACCGAGGACCGATGTGTTCCCGAGGAAAATCGTCTTTCGGGAGGCCAGGAAGACGTATTTCCACCTCAACGCCAAGATAGTGGATTCATTTGGAACTTGAAAATCCCCGCCATCGGGCGAAACGAACCGGATGTCGTGCCTGGACTGTTAAGAAGAAACTTCAACTTCGCGAATTTCCAACACCGCGAAGCACAGAGAATCCTCGTCCTACGTATACTTACATATACATATATATATACCAATAAAATTTAAATGAGGATTACACGCTATGCAGAAAGTTTAATGTATCCGCGTTAAAATCGCCGCAAAAGTGGCGAAGCATTCTTTTTACTCTCTTCTCGTCCCCGACTTCAAATCGCGGCGGACTTATCGGTGAAGTGTTGCAACTTTTATCAATCTATACACTTCACGATGGAGAGCGTAGTATCTACTCTACAACAAGCGTATGTATTTTGCGCATGTGTATGCATTGCATGTAACGATGTAATGAAGTAAAAATCGACACACACTTCTTGCCTCAACTCGCTCCTTCCTCCCATCCTCCCGACTCACTTTCCTCTCACGCTCCACATTAATGTGCCCACGTGTAAGTACGCATACATCTAATATGTATATGAGACATCTACAAGCATGCGGTAAGGGTATATGTACACCCGGTCTACCTGCAGCGATAGAAATTATGCAAAGCAGCGTTATGCGGCAGAGAATAAGAGGTGCATGGAGCTGAGCGTCGGACGGGAAACCGTGGAGACGCGCTAAAAGGAAAAACTCCTGAGAGGAGAAAATGAGAGAGAGAGAAAGAGAG
>NW_017305987.1:325714-332050 GCF_001594115.1 Trachymyrmex septentrionalis | reverse complement strand
AGAGAGAGAGAGAGAGAGAGAGAGAGAGAGAGAGAGAGAGAGAGAGAGCTGTTCACGAAAGCGAGCGTTAACCGGGGAAAGAGAGAGAGAGAGGAACAAAGAAGGAACAGCGAAAAATAAGTGGATAGCGGAAGCGTATGAGTTGCAAGTTGCGATTGTCGAGTGAGTCAATTCTCCGTGATGCGCAACATGTCGCTGTGGTTATCCGATCCGTGTATTGACATACCTTACGAAGAGTGTGTAAGGAAAGGTGCAAAGAGAGAGACGAGGAATTTTCACCGCGACTGCCGCCGTCAAAATCGTGTTTATGCATGACAATGTTGTGACTCGTTGATGATCTTCGTTAGCATAATGTTGGAAGTACAATGTACGCTCCGGATGACACAGGGGAAGACGTTTAAAGTAAAATCTCGTATTTATTATTGTAGTGTTTTCGTATTACAACTTGAACCATTCTAAAGGACAATTCATATCCACATGGAAAGAGCGATTTGGTTAGAATATGTAAAAATTAGGTAGATACAGATCTAAAAATAATTTTGTCGTCAAATTAATTATGCAGGAAACGCAAGCATGATAAGCAATATTGCAAATTTTGATTCTCTAGCAATCTGTGAGCGTCCTAGATAATTATTTTGTCCAACTTTCAAATATGTTATCTAATTAAATTTTTAGATACTCTACAACAAAATCTTTCTCTTCGAGCAGTATCCCTCCTAAAAGTCGATCCAAGCAGAACAACAAGTCATTATGATATCAAAATGGTGTCAAAATGATTCTAAAATGATCATTAAAAGTCATTTTTCAATCATTTTCGACTCATCATTCAATGTCATTTTGACGTTATCGTGACTTGTTGTTCTGCTTGGGGAATGTTATTTCTATAAACGAATTATTGAGGTTGAAACTAATAAAAGAAATTCGGAAGAGCAGAATTTTTCGAGAAACACGTTCGCTTATATATTAAATAACGTATTAATTGGCTTTTCTAATTTGTTTGTCACTATACTGAGAGTAGCGCCGCTGCTTATATACCAGCATAGCTCCGCATACGGGGCATATATCGCATGTGCATTTGCAGAGTGCAAGAACCGCATTCGGACTACAAACTTTGATTACAATTAACGGTAGCATTGAACAGCCCCGCAATTGACACGTCGTGTTACCAGGTTGTTTCGAGACTCAATAATGATGCTCGGGGTTTCAATTTCGTGTCCTTATTTGCTTAAGAGCATTGCAGAATCCTTCTTTATATTTTATTTCATCTTGTTTTGCAACTTTCTATGAATAAATGGACTAGCACCTTTTGATATTATCATAGAAAAATCGAGATATTATACACATGTATTGATATACAAATATTTTTCATTTTATGTAACATTTTTATTTTTAAGAATAAATTTACAAAAGATGTATATCAATATTCGCTCTGAAAATACTAAAATATCTTCCTACATAAAAGATATTTTTGTATATAATATTTTGATATTATAAAATAAAAAGATTATTTGTTACATAATAACTAAAATTTTATGAAATGAAATAACAATCGTTAACGGACAATTCAGAAACAATTCATTATTTATCTCAATGCGATGTTATATTTTTATCTAATTAATATAACAATTAAAAAGTTTTCTAATTAGTATATTATTCTTCACATAATTACTTATTCTGCATCTCTCGATTAAAGATAGACATTAAATATATAAGGTGGAGCAATAACTCTTGTCCATCCTGTATTGTATTATATTTAGTAAAATTATCTAGACACAACTTTTTCGTGTGTTGGTAATTCAATAAGATTATAACAATATTCAAAGATTATAATGACTTATTCCTGCTAGACAATAAAAAAAGAAATGCTGTTAATTTTTATCTTATTAATTTGCATCGTTTCAAGTAATGAAAATATAACATATGACTGCATGACTCTTGATTTTTCAATAATCTCAATAATTTAGTAGAGATTTTTGAGAGTTTTAGGTATGTACATGTGAGTGTCTTCTCTCTGTTCTTTTTCCTTTTAGACTTCCAATTTTATTTTGTGGTCGATTTATTGTATAGTTCGAAAGAATTCATCATACAGTTTAATTAACAATAATAATACGAAAATAATTGAAAAATTATATAATAAAATAAAATGTCTATAAGAAAATATAACCCTCTTTGAAATCTATTACTATATATACTTATATATACTTATACATATTATACGCGAAATGTATTGGGTAGTCAATTTCTTTCCACTTATTTTTACTTCGATGCTTGTTTCAAAAAGGACTATTTTTTTTAATAAAAACATAAAAACAATTTTTCTTTTTATTATTAGAGTATCGGTATCGAATCACTAATATCGATGTTTTTCTCATTTCAGAATTTGTCATAATTCTGTGTCAAAAAATTACAGAAATAAATTTCATTTATTCTCTATGTATTTTATTTAGATATATGAAATTTATTCTTTCTCATATTATGAAAATACATTGTCTATTTTAATTTAATTACAAATTTAATCTATAACATACTTTATATTACACATATACACAACTTAATTAATTAAATATATGATGCAGGACATAATAATTTTAAGATTTAACACGTATTTATTTTTACAATTCACAGTGCAATTAATTACAGGCTCACAAAAAAAAATACCCTGTGCTGGGGTGGAGACCCAGCTATTCTTATGTAAATATAAAAAATAAGACCATCCAGGGCAAATTTTCAATCTAGAGAGAAAAAATCGGTCAAAAATGGGAAAAATAGATCATTTTTTCGCTCTAGATTAAAAATTTACCTTGGATGGTCCTATTTTGATGTCAGATTCGTATTCAGCGACTCAAAATGCATAAGAATAGCTGGATCTCCACCCCCGCATAGGGTACTTTTTTTATGGATCTATATTATTATTAATGTATTTTTTGTTACACAGTTTGAATGTTAAATCAGAATTATCGATGTTGAAAATCCAAACTAACAATATGCCTGTTCAAAGACTTATATCAAGTACGTAAACCGTCTATGTTATATGTACAAAGGTAAGCTATGTGTACCAATGTTAAAGCGTGTTGATGGTTGCATGATGGTAATTACATAATTTCCTAAACAAACGATTCCTGTATCTATATTAAGTGTAAGTCTGGCAAGTACATTAAACCTTGGATTTGATCTAAACTATTCGAGAAATTTAAATAATTTTAAAGCTATCAGATATTATTATTAACTGTAAAATATAATTATATTAAACTGTAGCTTATTTTTCATTGGAAGAACCTTAAGATTTTATCAAAGAAAAAAAAATATTTTAATTTAATTAATAAAAGCTTATAATTTTCTACAAAAATATAAAAATTTAATTAATAATATAAATTTAATCTTAATAATTAAGTTCTAATCTATATTTAAAATTAAATAAAATAAAAAGTTATATTATTTATTTATGACTTAAATTTCTAATCTGTTATAACATTCTTCCGAAAGATTTTTCGCCAGATTTGAATAAAGTTTACTCTTATAAAGTCCTATATATAAATCTTCAATTAATTAAAACCACTTATAATTATGCTTCCAAAATATAACGATTGATCGATCTGCAATGTTGGGAGGACACAGAACAGATTGGAATACACAGTTTGTAGCGAATAGTGAGGGAAAGGGCAACCGGAATCGGAGTAATCTCGAACATCAATATTGGCGTTAAGCTTTAGACATTGAGCTTGATTAGCGAGGCGACGTATATGCATTCCTCACATGTATATATCAAACCGCCAATGAAACGTATTACATTAGCATATCTCGCGATTCCTGAACTATTTCCGGTTCTCTTCTCCGGTTCTCTTCATCAGAAAATGTGATCATTAATAACATGTTAATATTTAATACTATCTCTCGTATAAATGAAAGGAAATCTGAGAGCACAGTGCAAATAACATGATCGAACGATTGTGTTTTCAACTAACTTGTCAATAATGCTACTTTCAGTATATTTCATCACTGAAGATTCGTACTGAAAATGTAAAATATGTCGATTTACTCATTAACCTCAGACTACAAAATCAATTTATGTATATGAATTGAATGAGACACAAAAATTGATAGTTTAAAAATCGTGAGAGTTTCCCGAAATATTATGATTCCAATTTCATGATTAGATGTAGATATAACGTGCGATGTACTGCAGTGACATAAATAATGAATTGCTACCACGTCAGGATTCTTACTCGCAATCCTCAATGATATTCTTACCAGTCGACAGAAGGAATTCACCGTATAGATATGTTTTGGAATATGTTTTGATAAAGCACACAATTACATTCTATGCCAGAGTACCTTTGAAATATCCTGTCAGCGCACGTCGGTTCCGCTTCTCATATTGAATGTAGATACGCTTGCATGCGGTTTGCAAGCTCCAAGCCTTAGGGCCCATTCTTGAGAGATCTGAAGCACATTCCGTACGTTCGTCGTCCTTGTAAACCACAGTAAATTCGCTAGTCCGTTGAGATGTGGATTGCGGAAAATAGCTTCTAACATAATAATCGTATGGCAAAGTTCTCACAAAGTAACGGCTTGCGGGCGCAATGATCCAGAAATAGAAGCTGTTAAATTTCTTGAGAGTTTTATATATAACACAAAAAAAACTTCTTGCTCGTCTCATATTTGTAAATAATAATTTAGAGTATAAATCATATTTGAAATGAGAAGTGGAAGCGTCGAGATATTTCAAAAGAGAATGTTTCAAAAAAAATAATTATACGGCTTATTCAAATATATGTATATTGTGTATTATTTAAATTTTGCCAATATATTGTATACTGTGCAAATTTTTTATTTAGACTAGTAAGAATATCGTTGAAAATTGAATAACAAAATATTGTATATCCTCGTAAAAATTTTATCTTGTTATTGCAATAATGATTGTTATATGTTAATAGAAAAAAAAATTATATTATTTTAAAAATGACAGATAATTCTTGTCACATTAATTTCCCTAAAATATCCTTACTTATTTTAATTATTATAGCAACGTAGTTTCAGCATAAAAAGTTTAATCTTTTTCTAAAATTCAAATGATAAGTCGATCGCAAAGAGACTAAAATACACAATGCAGGCGTTATTTTGTACGAAAAAAAAAGCGCTACCGTTGCGTCGTTGTGGTTTATCATCGGCGATTCGCTCTCCTCTCTTCCCTTCCGTCGCAAAAAAAAAATCGCAAAATCTGATCGTGAGCCACAGTTACGGCACATATTTGATTCGAGAAGATTCGTGGGAGAGCTCCCGGAATTTAAAAAAAAGCCAATGTGAAGGGATGCGTGAAAAACGAGGGTGGATATTCGAGTTTCAAGCCCGGCTGCGTAAATGTATGTGCGTGCGCTTACATATCTCCAGAGAGACTCAAAATCGATTAACGCGGAATTGGGACGAAAAGTCGAGTCCCCGACGAACTTGTCAAAGTAACTAAAGGATGAACATGTCACGTAGGGCCGTTTCGTGGAACGTACTTCTCCGTCAAGATATTGCATGCCGAAAAACGATCAACTTGTATATTAATGCGTTAAAATCCATTCGTGTGAAGAGATACTGAAAATTTTTTATTGTTTCTTTTTTTTTATTATTTCTCTTTTCACTGCTTAAAATGCGAGCGAACGAAAAAATGATATCTTCTGAAAAAAAATCTGTAAAATTATAACTTGTATGACGCATCTATAAATTTCTATAAATCGTACAAATAGGCATAGAGATGCAAAGAATTAATTTTCAAATTATAAATGGCTGCATAAGAGTAAGCTCGGGGCATTACATAATAATGCGTAATAATATACCTACAGCCAAGAGATATCGCCCTACATCCGTGACCTGCAAATTCGCACGCACAGCTCCTGTACTTAACAAACCCTGCTCATGCTTCTAATACAAAATGGAAAAATGCCGTAAAAGATATTCCATTCATTGTCGGCATCGTTGGGGAAAATGGAATGCTGGCGCCACTTTGTACCGCGCCATACGAAATGCCAGCCGCACGAGGTCGGCGAAAATCGATAAACTTCTTATGATATATCAATGGTAGCGGTATATTGAACTCAAAGTCTGTTGAGTCAAAGATCTATTTGTTTAGACTACTTTATAACGTCGGTATTATACATACATATACGAAATATCTTAATAAAGATCCCACTATATTAATTATAAATCAACAAACATAAAATGCTAAACATAATATATGATATATATGTATATAGGACCGTATATGTGATAATACAAACTATAAAAATAAAAACCTTAAACGGTCTAGCTGGATCTTAATACTTGTTTGATTCTATGTGAAATTATACTACG
>NW_017305987.1:321885-325614 GCF_001594115.1 Trachymyrmex septentrionalis | reverse complement strand
CTATAAAAATAAAAACCTTAAACGGTCTAGCTGGATCTTAATACTTGTATGATTCTTATGTGAAATTATATACTACGAATGTAGTCCCTAAAAACGTAAGCCAAAATGATTTTTCGGTCTTGAAACGCTAACTCTACTAAACTACCGCAGTAATATCATGAGTTAAATTGACTAGCAATTTAACAAATTTTTGATGCTTATTCGCATCTTCGAAACGATCTTACTGTTAAATGACATATTAAAATCTGTAAATAATTAATTCTTATTGCGAAAAATATTACCGGAAGTCGAACCCGGAGTCTCTTGCATTCCGTGCGAGCGTTCTAAGCCTTTAGACTACCAAGACTTAATTCGTGATATTAATAGAGTTAGCGTTTCAAGACCGAAAAATCATTTCGGCGTGTGTCTCTAGAAACTACATACATAGTATATAAATTCACATAAGAATCATACAAGATCCAGCTAGATCGTTTAAGACTTTGATTTCTATAAAATGTTAAACTTCATAAAACCATAAATATATAAACCTAAAAATAAATAATGTAAATACTAAATCATATGTATGTATAAAATAACGAACTGCGTAGAAAATAATATAGCTTATGCATAAAGTTTCGTGAAATTTTCTTCGTCTGCATCGAATATTGTCACAACAGTCTAAAGTCATCGTTCACGACGGTTGCACGAATCACTGATAAAAATTACACGATCTCAACACGAAAGTTCGGAAGTTCGTTATTCTGTCCGTATCTCTCTTCAAATATCTCTCCCAACGTCACCTTTTGCCATCCTTGCTAACGTTTGCGAAAAAGGGAAGGCCAGAAAGACGCTCTGGAGCTGCTGGGAACGGCTTTGTGGAACCTGTCCATCCTTATCGCGGGGATTCCAGACCATTGTCCAGACCTTGTCCGCGTATAAAGTTCCATTCACCTTTCTCACCGTCCCGTGTGTCCTTTCTCATTCTCCGCGAGTGTGAGCTGAACACCCAAAACGCAAGCCTTTGAACAGTTCTATCGCAAAAGACGTGCGAAACACGATAGAGCGAATCGCGCCGATGTTATTGACCCACTGACATGTATCGGGGGCGAAACGCAATGGATGTGTAGCAAACAAACACGAATATCGCGAGTTAGACATGCTTCAATGGCAGTAGCGTATCATGAATTGCGCTATTGCGCGTAATAACGCGTATGTTTGAGTATTAAATGAATACTGCAGCACGCGATTCAAAATGTACACATTCATGAGAGATATATAGTGTAAATTCCAAAATTATAAGAAAAGTTATCTTTAATTTTCTTCTTTTATCTTTAATCTTTTTCAGAAAAGATGTTTCTTTTTAAGACAAAATTATTATTTTAAGTATGTATGTGTGTATGTATAGATAGATATATATATATATGTGTGTGTGTGTATATATATATATATATGTTGTATATAGAGCCGAAAAAAACGATATAGAAGATATGAATTTCGAATGTACAGGAATGGCCGCCTCAACATCACTCTGTACACGTATGAGATAAACCAAAATCGTCTGTCGGAAAATGGTTTAGTAAACTTTGCCGAGCGCGAACGTAGACAGCTGTTTAAGCACGAAAATCCTACAGAAATTTGGCGACAAATCCGGTAGGAATGGTATCACATCGAACAGGGATTTGTGTAACGCCACTCGACCAGCTAGTTTCGCCATCTCACCTCAACACGAGTTATCATAATCTATTTACCGCGTTATACATAAAAACGCAATTACATATCATTTCTAAATGATATGTAATTTGTTCGCTTATAGTTTTGCAAACATATGTATTTAAATAGTTTTGTATTATAATACAAAAAGTTTCTCTTCTTCACATACCGGAAATGAGGTATAATAAATAATTATACATAAAAATCTTCTATTATTTTGTTTCGATATTTCTCGACTGATGTTTTTCAAATGAAATGGTAGAATTTATTAACTGCAAATTGAATCTATTACGTACTTAATTGTAAAATACCCAATAAAGAAAGCATCAATTACGCTTTATTAAAATCTTTTTTAACTTTTAACTTTTACTTATTTAAACGCATAATATAACATGCGCTAATAATAATTTATCGTCCTTAAATTCCATTTTACATTTTTTCATCGTTTACATTATTTTAATCATTAAAGGGAGTAAATAAAACAATTTGATATTCGAATAATAAACTAACGGCAATTGCATTGAATTAAACCCCCTCAAGCGTTAGGCGAGATAAGTAGTCTATTAGAGAGAAATCAGATCACTCGACTAATAGGTCGTTCCTACACAAGCATCCTAGACGAGATTAACAGCCTCTGCTTTGTGGTCTTGTATACCTACGTGGACAAAGGTAACATCGGATTATCGGAGAAATTTACATGTGAATAAGAGCAACCATTCCGAGACAGAATAAAGTAACATTTTTATTTCTAGAATTTCTACACATTAAAATTAACGATATCTTTTGTACAGTAAAAATTGAAAAAAATATTAAATTAAGCATGAAATCGTTACAAATTTTAGCAGTAACATCAAGTTTTCAAAAAGATAATTTGAATAGAAGAGTGAAAAAAAATTAATAACATTAATATTATATACAATATTATATAAAAGAAATACGTGCAATATTTTAAGTACGGAAATTTCACGACTTGCGCGTATAATGAGGTCATTGTATATAAATTACAGCAGTCAGGATATAGCATCTATGATTACTCATCATATAGAATAAACCATCATATAGAAGAGGTTCTAGTGCATAATCCATACCTTGAAATTCCTCTGTAAAGGATTTTTCCTTCAAGCCTTCGCTCTCAACGAAGGCCTTTCATTTCCTATTCCATTTATGAGCCTTAAAAGATGGCATATCAAAACCCTAATTTCCTCATCCTCATTTTCTTATCGTCTAAGTTTTTCTGCATTCTTCAATGGTCATTCTTCAATGTCTTTTATAGAAAAGACAGATAATTTTCTCTTTTATAGAAAATTCCTCAGAGATTAGTTTTTGTTCATAGAAATAATTGGTTTGTATAATCTAACGCGAGCTATCTAGTTAGCAATATCTTTTACACAGACTAGAATGAAACAGTAACACCAAATGGAAATCTTTTTTTCGGTTGCAACTTAATTATTTTACAGAATGCTTTAAAGAATATTCAATTCGCAATAGCAACTTGTCTTCATTGTTCCAAGAAATAATACACGATTAGTCTATACTACGTTTCCATTTCCTTTTGTCGCATCTTCCATCTTTTTTTTTCTTTTTCATTCTGCACTCACAATCAGTCTACTTCTTTTATAGTCTGCCATTTTCTTCAAAACAGATTTTCACTAAGCTAACAAATTCTATACCTACGAGAACTCGTTAGTATTTCTTACTTTTTTCTTCATTTGAAATCCTTTTCATCTCTTTTGACGACATCGAAATCATTAACTCTCATAATTGAACGTTGCAGACAAAGAGCATGTGCATTACAAACGGACAATGTAGACGGCTTTCATTAAGTCCATGACCATAACAGAGGTATTCTGTTGTCGGAGAAATTATAATTCCATCGGTTTTATGTCTTCAAATTACTATTTGCAAAGCATTGGAGAATGCAATTAATTCCGAATAGTATAAGCGGTATATTAATAATGTTAAAACGGCTTTTACTTATATACAAATGTAATTTTAAGACATAAAAATAGTGGCACTTTGTATAAATATATAATGTATAAT
>NW_017305987.1:316806-321785 GCF_001594115.1 Trachymyrmex septentrionalis | reverse complement strand
TATATATATATATATATATATATATATATATATATAATATTACATTATATAATAAATAAAATTATATTTATATTTGCACATATATCTACATTTATTAAATTGCATAAGTTTGTGGGGAGGTATACGAGTACATGACTTACTGAAATAATGTACCAGATGGATTATAAGTACATATTTTTTTTATTAGAATATCAATTTTATCCGTTTCTGATGTCAGACAACCCTTTCGTGATCCACGGATGTGAATGTAAATATGAAACTCGGATTACAATAACGTCGACATGATTATGTCCACGTTCATAAATTATGCAGCACGAATGTAAAATCTTTTTATTACCCATGAATCTCTCTCTAGCAGTAAATAGAGGCAGAACAGGGCGTAAATATGGAAATTGATCGATTGAAGCGATCGTACGTACGTTACTGCTCTCAATAATTTTTTCGCGAAAAGCTATACACGTATACAATAATTGTATTACTGCAAAATAGCAGGTTATATCGATATTGGAATATACGAGAAAGTTATAGGGTGATCGTTGTAGTTCGCGTACGCGATAATGAAGAATATTAAAATGGTGTTTAGTTTAAAATAAAAAATTCGCATATTGAATAGCTCATAAATTTTCAATAAATAGCCGGCTATTTAAATACCGAATTTCTCAGTAGTTACGTTTTCCGTATTATTATATTTCAATTGTATTATTTTTTTCATATTGTTATTTTAAAACCGTTCCTAACTACATCTTCGTATCTAATATTATAACATAATTATTATATCCTACAACTACGAAATTGTTGTGTCGTCTAAGAACAAATGTTAACAAATGCACTAAATTTTTTAAACAGTAAAAGATCCACAAAAAAATTTCAAAAACGATTTTCTGTCCTCAGAGATAAATTCTGATATATAAAATTCTGGTGTAATGACTCGAAGAAAAACATGGATGCAGATAATTATAATAAATGGCTTTCTATAATTTTAAGGCTAATAGCCTTAAAAAGTTAATTTTATTTAGAAAACATATTTGGTCACAAAATTAATAAAAAAGTAAAACATTTTAAAATGTAATGTGTATGCAAATAAATGTGTACACATTCACATAACTTATGCATATAAACTGCTCAGTACTAAAAATCTCAGTACACGTAATATAAATTAACAGTAGAGCTACAATCGATTATCAAATAATTATTTTGATATGAAAACCTCAAAAATAGGCCATGAGTAATCAACCAATAGAAGGCCACATTAGCAAAATGCTATTGTTTAAATTTGCATAACTCAAAGTATATTACAGTCAAATAAAATGTTAAATAGCAAACAACACACTCAAAAATACATATATTCATGTAATAATACGTTCAAATTTAAGAAAAATGAGAAAGTAAATATAATTAAATGGTAAAATTTACCTCAAAAAAATACTTTGAAATACTTGAAATTAAAAATGCATTATAATAAGAGCTATTGAATAGTGATATATTAGCATCATAATGTACAATAGCTACTGAACAAATAATTCCATAAGTAATCATAAGGATTCGCTATATAATAGCGGAGATATTAAGGGAAGCCACAATATATACACTGGCTATAATACCACTTTATCCTTTAAATAATAATAGATATTAATTATTAATACATATCCAAAAGTTTTTTCATTTTTATATTTAATCTTTCTTTTTCATTCTGAAATGTAAATCTTTTATATCAAATCTCATATTATCCACACATTTGTTTAATAAAATCGACTACAATCAATATTTTTGTATGGTATTGGTAAAACGGTCGTACCGCATCATCAATTAAATATATTTAATCCAGGAAAAACAATAAACAGGCATTGATATTGAGTATTCGGTATTCAAATGATCGTCAGCTGCTATACTTAGTGCTACGAAGGTGCCCCGAAGGTAAGATGCCCGACAAAATCGCCGGGACGCAAAATAGCACGCGATGCAATAATGCAATACGACGCTCTAGTTAGAGGAATAAATCGTCCGCAAACAAATCCTTTCGTTCGCTTCGGTTAGCAGAATCATGAAAAACGCATACAGGGGAGGACAGAAGTGAGAAGGGGAGGAGGGAAATGAACAACTAGGTTAATCTCGAATGTCAACCGGAATTTGAAATGCCGGTAGGAGAGCGAGATTGGAAAAAGAGAATGGCCGGGTTAAGGGACAGGAGCGAGGTGAGCATTTGCCAGAAGGACGAAGGGACAAGCCACGTAACTCGGACGACAAGAAGCTAGTAATTAGAACTTGGATCGCGCGCAAGAAAGATCCATCTACCCCTCCCCTCCCCCCTCCTCCACCCCAGCCCACCTTCTCGTAAACGCCTTCGTGTTAGTGTACAATGGGTGGACCCTTTTCTACCGAAGGCGCGGTTATTGATTCTGACGGCGATTAAAGCCGCGGACGCGTCTTTGTCCGCGGACGCGAAAACTCGATTATTCAATGGCACAAAAGTCACGGACTTTCGTCGCTAGACTGCTTTCTTTTTACGTCTGTTCCATGTTTTAAATATACGTACTTGACTGCCGGCATGATTAGAGCGTGTCCTGTTTGTCTGGGGTGAATGTTTAATCGTCTTCTTCCCCGCTTTACTCAAGCGCGATCGAAGTTGTGTTCCACTTTCGACTCACTCGAAAGCGATGTATATCGCTTCTTCGATGTTTGGGGCTACTTCGACATTTGGGAAAATTGGATATGAATATGCATTCAGAGTTTCACGCGAGTCGGATTACTTAAACATCAAGCATGCTTAATTTCACACTGAAAGGGGGTTTACGGGATTAATTTAGCGGCCTTAGCACAGAAACAGAGCGAATCTTCGTGAGGACAAAAGGAACGCGTTGAAAGCGGGCTGGATCAGCAAAGAGATCGTAATTGCAACTTAGATGGCGCACGAGAAAGACTTGCGAAACGCTTCGAGTTGCTCGGAAAATAAGAGACGAACCGATTATCGTGTAAATACAATTCATCCGTGGCTGGTGATGGATGAATGGCTAAAGAAACAAGACGCTTTCAAAGTTCTCCATTTTATCGAGTCTCTCCGCGATTAGAGTAAAGAGAAGTGAGTGCTATATTTACGATTTACGTACGCAATACGTGAAACTATATACAATCTAAAGAATATTAGTGAATAAACATAATTACATTTTTAAAAATACAGCGTTATATGAGACATTTGTATGTGGGTATAATTAAATGATAAAGAAAACATAACAATGTAACCAATACCTCTCTCATTGTTCACAACAACAATTAATTCAAAATGCAAATGATACGTAATTAACAAAAATATGTTCATTTATTGATATTAATAACATGAACGTTTATATCTAGCTAATAGATGATCAATAGATAATTAATAAATTATTTCAATTTATTTTTCACGAAGAAAAAAGTTAAAGAATTCTCAGAATTAGTTACACTCGAGATTAGTTACTGTCGATCAATCAATTTATCTCTCTGAAACTGGAACGTAGAGAAAATATTTATTTCGTGAATAATATTTTTATCCGGCAAATCGTTTTGTTGTTTTCAACAAAGTCCACTAGGACACTCGGTGAACAGTTCGTACTTCGGATCGACCGAGAGAAACATGTCAAGAGGTTTAAAGAGAGAAGCTGCTGCGTCGAACAAGTACGAGAGCACGGAACTTCCCATCGGTCCTAAATTATGGATGGTCCCAGTGGGCGCTGGCTCCATAGAAACTCTCATGGAAGTGACAGGGTCGCTCGCCATCCATGGCACATGCTCATACGACCGAATTTACTTGCACCCAGAAGATAGCTACCTACGTACTTTCCTCTTCGATCTCGAACTTTCGTAACCGCCAAGTACTAGCCGTAAGTTCCATTACAGTAGAAAGTAAATCGACAGTTAGTTCGCACACGGCTCACATTGATAATCTAATTTCCGTTATATTGGAACTAATAGCTTGGCAGAGTAACAATGTTATTGCACATATATGTATGAATAATAATTTTAAATTTGTTAACCTGCGCAAACTTTTGTGCAAATCACATTAATTAAGTTTACACTGTTAAAAATTCAAAATGTTAAATTATACCCTCTTGAGTTGTTTTTTCAATTGCACTTTTATGATCTCTCCACTGCTCCTATTCAACGTGTCGTTAATTTAACTGAAACAATAGAGTTAAACAATTTCACTCAAGAAAATATATTAATATGACTCAAATTATATGAACATTTGCTAAATGAAGGTTTACTTTAAAACTAACCGCAGAAATGGATTCATTTACATTTTAGCACACATGGAAGTTAAAAATAATAAAATGTTATTTAACTCGAAAGATTGAATTATCATTGCTCCTTTGAGATCTAATAGTGTCACATTTGAACCTGATCGAATTATTCAAAGTGATTTAATTAATATTATCTTCCATAAAAATGGAAGAAAACTAAGGGAATACGTACAATATTCTATCAGAATACGCCGAAGGCGTATTTCGAAAATTTGAAATTCAATTTCAGCATTACGCGTAATTCGTAATTGTTATACAAGGTTGTCATCTAATCAAATATTAATTAGATCTCGGAAGATCCTAAGCGCGAGAACGCTCGGGGCTAACAATAAGCTGTGTCTCTGGTTGCCTAATAATCGATATGTCGCGTTGTTAAGAGACTTTCACAAGCGATATCGACAGTTGCACGTCTGAGACCTTCTTAAATATCAATTGTAAACAAGTACACCCACAAGGAAGCGAGAGCCGAGGTAAGCGGGCTTGTTATTCAAAAATATTCGCGACATTCAATTATCACATGATGCGCAACGAAGAATCGCGAGGCATTGTCGCAACGGCCTCGTGCCATCGACTTGGTGAATATATACGTGTAGTTTAAAGCGCTTTTAGCTCACCTCGAAATGTTCTTCCCCAGGGTATTTTCCCTGCGAGCTCCTCATACTTCCACTCTCATGCTGGCATGTCGCCGCGAAGGTAGACCCTCCC
>NW_017305987.1:304911-316706 GCF_001594115.1 Trachymyrmex septentrionalis | reverse complement strand
CGCAGGGCTACGCATAGTTTTACAAATATTCCGTTCCTTGCCGCTGAACCGTTAATATTCCTTGCGGAGAGTAGACGTGATATGAGCGCGCATGCATGCCCGGAATTAAAATTGTCCAGAGGAAAGACGAAGCCGCGTAAAAGGGATTTTTACTCGAGCAAAAAAAAAAATTACTTTATCGCAAAGCCTAGAGAAATTCAACGAGAATTTTTGGTTCCTTTCTTTCCGATCATCTGTCAGCTTACGTTAGATCTGTCCAAACAAGATCACTTGTCAGCTTATAGATACTATAGATCTGTCCAAACGAATAATAACTACTTCAAGTGTCCTTAATTTTCCTCAATCCGGAGTGCACTGGATTCTCTCATTTACTGCATTTTGTCATCCGAGATACATAAGAAATGCCATAAAGCTTCGACCACGCGGTCGCCTGCATCCCCGCGGCGTGCTCGTGAGAGATGACTGATGGAATTAAAAAGTTTCCCGTCGGGACGCGTCCCGGAATTAGCTTCATGGACGTGTACCTCGGTAGGGGTGGAACAGAAAGGAAAGGGAGATAAAAGGGAACGCGTCGGGGAACTCTCTCGGTACGAAAAGGGGGACACGATTGTATTAAGCAAATCGCGCTAGTTCAAGAACTTTGTTTAAATCGGATGTGAATTATGAACGATCCCGTTGGGTCGACGGGCCTACCGGGAGCCTCGGCCGAATGACAGCGACGCCGAATATTTACGGCACCCTAGTGACGAGACTTGGTTCCATTGATAAATCTGCGTGATCCTCCACCTTTTTTCGGATCCTACGGCCTCTGGCGCAAAGATACACTCTTATCCATCCCGCGAAACAAGCTAATTCCCAGGATGTCCGTTCTGATACACTGCTTTCTTGGCTTAACTCCCCAAAGTCTGTCGTTTTAATTTAGTTCTTATTACAGTGGCGATTGTATCTCTTAATTTTTTTTAGGCTCTTTCTCTTTATTCCGTCCCCTTTTACTTCCTCTATTTTCCGTTCTTCCTCTAAGCGAAGGAACACATCCGTTTTTGTAAGAGCATCTGCGCGAAAAGTTTGTTTGCAAGACGGACGCTTTAAGCCAAGAAATCAATTTATTCTTATAACATTATGATCGGCTCATTTAACTTTCTTAACTAAGGGTGCCTCAGGAAGAACCCTTTTTTTTTATGTTAAGCAGTGGATTAGCACAGAATTAAATTTTATATACGAATTTTGCAACAATTCAATTTCAACGGAGAAGTTATATTCCAAGCATTGAACAAAAAAATTTCAACTTTATCATTCGTCATCTTATTTCCACAGTTTCAACCTTGTTAAAACGTACAGGATTACATGATAGACAAAGGTCAGCGCCACAAAACTCCCGTAAGGCTATATTCAAACCACAAAAGTAAAACATCACGAATTTACTGCAGTTTTTCCAACGGACAGGATTTCCGGGAGCACCGAAAAGTAATCCAGGAAATAAAACCCGAGCGGTACGTTAGTAAACTTGATGCCGTGCAAAGGTATACGTTGGAAAAGTCCTACGCATACAACCAAAAAGGAATACATCGCTTTTCTCTAACGCGTGAAACACTCGAAATAAAACGCGCCAGCCATTAAAAATGCGCGTAGGGATGGAAAGGCAAGGAAGTCGCAGACATATTTTATTTAAACTCGCTGTGCTCGTTTTTTCAATTCTTTGTAAAAGAAAAACTTCAGCTACCTGACACCAGCCAACCGCCAGTGTACACGCATAGTCACAACGATTTTTCCATATTCATATTTCTTCGTCGTTTCGTTATGATTCGGTGTACAAAACGTATTTCAGCGCTGACGAGATTATAAAAGTTCCTTCTACTACAAGCCGCACAATGAAAAATCTTTTTTAATTTTGATAGCTCATTAAATTTTTCAGTCCGGCATATAATCAACTACATATTCGTAGTTATATTATATGTAATAACGTGGCTACGAATTCACAAATTCTTTTTTTCTTTCTTTTAAGTTAATACCACAAGTATATAATTAAAACAACGGGTGGTTAACTGGAGAGGCGAAGTATGTAAAATGAAAATTACACGCCTTAAGAATTTAGATGTACGTTTAAATTAAAAATTATCCTTTCTATCAGTTAATAAAGATAATAAAAACTAGAGAGACATAGGTTGCAGATTACTGAATTTTACAGTTCCGAATTCGGAATTCGTAGCATTCTTTCGAAAGCATCGCTTTTTTTCTGCCTCTATCACATCCGTAGGTATTCTCAGCGATATCTTAATGAAAACCGAGCTGAAAACGTAAAGGATTGGACTTCCAGGAATCGGCATAAAAGAATGGGGAGGCACGACGAAATGGGAGGATAGACAGCCAGTCGTGATTCAAGACGCCCAGCGTGCCATTTCGCGCGTAAGAACATGCGCGTGAAAATGGCCAGGATTTTCCTCAGGAATAATTCAGCCAAACGGTGCCGCATGACTGAACTTCGGCGAATAGAAGGGAAGAAATCACGAATGTAGTTTCGTGCCAGCGAGCGGGACATTGGATCTCTGCCATATTTTTTAATTTGACGGAGTGTTTTTGCTCCATTCACGACCAAAGTTCGCGATGGCGCTCGTTCATATCGGTAACGCTCGCGAAAATCGTACTCGCGATCTGATGTGCAAAAAAGAAAGAAGAGAGAGAGAGGGGGGAGGGAAGGGAGGGGGAGAGAGAAAGAGAACTAGTGGTGTGTCCACCCGCTGGAGTGATTAAGCACGGACTCAAAATTGACGGAATTTCTCGTATCATCGCGCTTCCGCCATTAACGAGATAGTCCAAACTTTCTAAACTCGCGTTGGCGGAGAAACTTCGCTTTTCACAATCTCATTTAACCTTTAACAAATTAATAGTACTTTCTACGTCGTTATGTTACACGATATTTTACATTGTCGCGAATTTTAATAAAATATTACATAAATAAATCGTCAATCGCAGAAAAGGATATACACGTATGTCTTGTCGTTTAAATTCTATCAAATTTGTAGAAAAACAAAAATGTAACCAAATATTTGCTTAAAAAATTGAAGAAAATAACAATTATGGACATGTATTGATTGTTTACGATACAATTCTATCAACATCTGAGACGTCGCTAACAATTGATCTCGAGACTGCTCTCCAAACGAAGGATAGACGAACTCACGATATGAATATCGTATTTGAATATAAGTATTATATAACTAGCTTCGGCAGAAGTTTGATTTGACCTGCATAGGAGCGTCGTTACCCAGCATGCACTTCTCGAAACTTTGGCAAGCTCATGCAAAAGTGCCTGTATCGAACTTTCCACTGTCTTTCGCGTATTGCGATCAACGACCAGCGAGCGATCCGAGTCTCAAAATACTGACGAGGAAGCCAACTATCGATTCTGTTGCACCAGCAAGAAATGATTTGCTTGAAAGTTTCAAATTGGCATGGTTGATATTTTCGTTGGTAACGTCAACAAAAATTGGTAAACAGCATGAATAACAATAATATTAGATAAAAAACATAATTAATCTGCACAACTAGATGATAACTTCAGTCTCTAATTTGAAACGTTAAGATTGAAATTTAAGTGTTAATTATTTGTAAAAACCGTGAGCGTTCTAATTGTTTTCGTAAATTTGTTTAATAACAATTATGACATTCATAATCAATATTTATAATTGTACAATTAAGATTAATTAATTCAAATAATAATAATTGAATCGTCAAGTTTGTTGTGTAATTAATTATGTTTGTTTTAATATCCGTCAAATCTAATTCTTTAAAAATATATTCTACTCGTGATGTATTCATAATATAATTATCACACATGTACAATTAAAATTATTTAGTATTAATCAGTTTCATATTCTTTATCATTAATTACTTAAATAATAAATAAGCTATAAATTAAGATAAAGCTGTAGATTGATATTTATGATGGCAATATTAATTCCTATGAAAAATACGGAATTCTTTATTATTAATTACACAGGCCTCCAAAAAAAATTTTTTTTTTACCCAAAAACGGCAGTATGTAATTCCGAAGGTTTTTGACATGCTAAAACCAAATCCATAGCCCAAATGTGCTTCACGTTAGGTTTCTGAAATATTCTAATTTAAAAAGTGCCAAAAAGATCTATTTCGGGCATTTTTAGATTAAAATACCTCGTAAACCTGATGTAATTTTTATTACGGATTCGAGTTCGGCATAAAAAAAATCTTCAAAAATCACCTATGATTATAAATAGGTCAACATAGTAATATGAAAAAAATTAGATATATTGCAAGTATGTCCACCGGCCTTAAGGTGTCTCCAGACGATATGATCAATGGCTGCGTTCAGCAGAGAAAATCAACTGTGTTGATCCATTTAATAATCATATTGTAGATAATTTTTGTAGATTTTTTTTCACGCCAAATTCAAATCCGTAGCCGAAATTGTCCCATCACATCAGGTTTACGAGATATTTTAATCTAAAAATGCCCGAAATAGGTTTTTTTGGTACTTTCGGATTAGAATATCTCGAAAACCTGACGTGATGGAACAATTTTGGCTACAGATTTGGTTTTCGCATGTCAAAAAGCTTCGGGATTACATACTGCTATTTCTGAGTCAAAATTCATATCGGCCAATGTTATTTTTCTTTATTTCGTTCTTTATTATTAATAATCTTAATTAATAAGTAAGCTATAAATAAGATAAACGTTTAGATTAATAATTGTACTATATTGACAATATTTTCTTATTAAAATACAATATAAATAGAAGTAACAGCTCAATAGAATTAAAAATTGAAATGCAATAAATACCAAAGGGCTATTCGAGCCAAACGCTGATTGTCTTATGCGAAATTAAACGTAATGTCACAAAAATAAAATTACATTAAAATTTAAACATACGTTTCGATCTTTAATCTAGTCAACAGTATACTTATGTATTGACAATGTTGGTGAGAATTTTGCATTTTATTTTATTTTTAACCACTGACCAGATTAAAGATCGAAACATATATTTAAATTTCATAGCAATTTTATTTTTGTGTCATTGCGTTCAATTTCACATAAAATAATCAGCATTTAGCTGGAATAGCCTTTTAATATTTATTGTGTCAATTATTATCATCATTTTCTTTACTATTGAATCAACATTATTTTTTTCCTATATTCTGTATCTCACTCTTTTACTTAAAACGTCTCTGTATGCATCAACAACGAAAAAATTTGTTGACGTCAATTTCAATTTAGCCAAATATACAGCGATGAAAAAAATATCGTTGATTTCATCCATAATGATTACGTTATTCACGTAAATATTATATTACAATACTCGCTTTCAATGTATCATTGCTATTTCGCTTAACTATATTTTCTGAAACTATATGTTCCACCGCAACCTTTTGATGTACGATGTCGCATAATAGTATCCATGCAAGAACAAATCGATCTATTTAACTGAAACTCAATGTCAATTTTCATTTCGTTTAAAGTGCCTTTTTCTGGTCACCATCGTGCTAAAGATTTGTAGTTATACTTAATTTCTTTTTTCCGTATCCCTTTGAACGCCTTTCTTTTGCCATTCCTTCGTCAAATCCCTCCCGTATCGTTTCGAGAGGATGTAATCTTTCCTTCAATATCAAACGTCCGTTTATCTAGATACGCCTACATTCTTTTTCTTTAATGTCCACGCTTGAGAATTATCAGATAAATATAAGATGCGTAAATTGAGTGTGACAGTTCGTAAATTGTTTCCTCTTTGATTGATCGTATTTGCTACAGAAACGCGAAAGTTGCGAAGGATCAGAAATAAAATTCCATTTCAAACGATAACGTAATTCGTTACATCTACAAAATTTAAAATTAAAATTGTTAAAACTTGAAAAAGTATTTATTAATAAATAATTAGGAGAATTAAATTTTACTGACAAAATGCTTTTAATTTTAAAACTTATCTAGCAACTCTTCAAAAATACTTTATAATGTTCTTTTCTCTTTCTCTCTCCTTTACCAATAAATTATAACAAAAAGTAATTATAACAAAAAGTAATTTTCAAATTAAGAATTAATTTGCCAGAATATTGCTTCAAAGTAAAATAATTATGATTCTCGCATTTGCCAATATTTTCATTAAAGGATATTAACTCTGAGTTACAGCATAGACATATACATATATATATATATTCGGAATAATAGCTGATTAGGAGAGTACGCAGTAAATCTGCTCAATCGTTCGTAGGAGGATTTGCTTCTCGCATTCAATGTTTAGTCGCACCCGGATGTCAATTACAGCCATACGTCTAAAATGTGTTGGTTTAATCAAACCTAGAATATTATCGAACTGTTAAGGGCAAAACTACGAAAGGTTATGAGTTCGATCACGTCATTGGAGCCAGACGGCAAACTGAATTCAACAACGACTGACAATGAGTGAAACTTGCAGACCGAGCAGTCTCTATATACAAGTAATTAGGTTCTGTCTTGCTCTTATCCGTGTACGATTCCGCATCTTTGAGAATCGCCCACTGCGATGTCTGGCGCGCGCTTTGTTATCGAGACAATAATTCCACGTGAATATCCTTGTAGGAGTACCACGATATAATAACGGAGTGCTGTACAAACGGCAACATCTACATCTTCCTTTGCGCTCGAGCTGTATTATACACGCAAATACGTAAGCCAAATTTAGTTCACGTAGCACAATCCAATGTAGGAATCTATTTATCATAAACCGTGTTGGAACTGTAAGATGTCTTTGCCTCGAACCTCCACTACTGTGACGAGATGAGATTTGAATAGAAATATGAACATCATATTTATTCGGTATTACATTGTAAAAGTTTCCCCGTGAAAGTTTTGCTTCATTTAAGTACATAACGCTTTCTTTCAATTTCCTTATGTTAAGTAATAAATTGTATCTATCAACAGTTGTAATTTCTGATAAGAGAAAATGGATAACAAGAATTCGCGAATAAAACTTCTTCCAAGTACACAAAAGTCCCTTGTTCAAGAAATATAATGGAAAACAGATATGCGGGATTCGATAGTGAGTAATTCCATGATGATGCAAGCTATTCATAATAAGCGGCTCCTATACGCTCGATACGTCATATTTCATTAGTTTTTGACAGAATACGACGATTTTTTTTTTCTCTCCTTCGGAGCAAACTCGGTCAACTTCATTCGCGAATAGGCGATTCATTCGTTAGATGGCTCGCAGAGAGCACGCCTGTGATGTATAGAGCGGAATTATTATTTCGAAACATTTGCATCACAAAGTGCTTTATCGTTCGCCACGCCGGCGCTCGTGAAAGGGAGAAAAATGAAGCTGTGCGCGCGTTCGTCACGGTTCCGCTGTCTGCAACACTTCACACCGAGATGGCACTGGACCGTTTGCATTCGACCCAGGCTCAACTCCGCATGAAAAATGCATCCGGCGCATACTGCCATCGCGTCGGGCCGAAATTAACATCTCGATTGTGCGCGAGCATGTTATAGATTTCATTAACTGGCCCGGCCTCTAACGGGTGGAATAAATGTGATGGATAGGACGAACACTCGATGAACGATCGATCAGAGGAAACCGATGCGGTTTGAGAGAGAGGATAATTCCGTTAGCCTGATTGCGCGGTACTTGGAAACAACGCCGGATTTAAATCGATCGAGCTAAATTGCTGAATTTTAGATGACGACACTTTGTTTTTTCTTTCTGTCACATCGAAAGACTTTTCCACGTTTGTCTGCCGAGTGCTCGGCTCCACATCGGGATCCTCGTTGATCTCACGAGTAATCGATGTCTGAGTTCGTAGCGCTGATTAATCTCACTCGTGAATATTGTGAACTCTTGAGGTGAGAGTGTCATTGCCAAATGATAAAACGAAAACGGCATATTAAGATAAAACTTATTTATACTCTTCTCATACGCGTCTCTTCGATTTAGAAATAAAACGTTTTAGAAAAGGTTCGTTCAAAAAAGCTTCCTTAAAATAGTTAAATAAAAACTTATTGGAGGAATAGTTTATTTGAGGAACTTTTATATATTTCTTCTCAATAAACAGGGAACGGAATAATTAAATATATAAAATAGCAGCTTGCATTATTATAAAAAAAAGCATAAAGTATAAAGCAGAAAATCGTAGAGTTAAAAAAAAACGTGTATGTTACACATACTAATTATGCTTATTGCAATACAAGTCGTTCAATGCTTTAAACGGATAATTTATAAAATACATATGCTGCTTTGAAATCGGTTTAACCTACATTCTCATAGTGCATCACTGGGTCAAAGTGCATCATTCTCGAAACGAAAAACACGGTCAGTATGCATGTATTTTCTGCATACGTACGCGCATACAATCGACATAGAAACCACTAATGGAATCAGTTCGTTAATTTTGCCACGCTTAGTAAAATCTATACACATTATATCCATTTACATTCATTTAGTTTGGAAGAATCATGATACACTTAATCTTGTTCACCTTTGTAATGTTTAATGCTTTTCCTATATGTATGTACATATGTTATAAAAATCAAATAGTTTCGTAATAACAAAGCTAATTAATTAAAAAGAAGAAAAACATAAAAATTAATCAATAAAATATAATTATTAAAATATTCATTTGAAACAACAAACATAGACATTATTCCGTCAATGCAAAAAATAAATATATATATATATATATATAATGCGCATTCAACAATAAAATTCGATCAATTGCGCACTATATTGTCCACATTATGTTGACATTTCGACACAATATTATTATTCTTCGTAAAAATTGATTATTTATCCAACTTTATGATGTTTTTATCTCTCTAATTGCATTGGCGTTAGATAAATGTAATGTATTTAAATACTGTGTGGCTGTGACTCGATTATGCACGCGTAAGAAAATAGAGCAATACGGTGGGTGCGGTTCACTCGACTATGGAGCGTAACCACTACTTCACAGTGAACGGCCAACTCGGTCGCTTTAAACATTGTCCGCAACTACCAGTATTGCACACGGAGTAAAAAAAGCTACAAGCAGCCAGCCTGCTTCCTTTGAAGAATTAACGTCTCGGCTGTATGCTTTCCGATTGATCCGTGAACGTTTACCTTATTATTCTGGATTCGATATGTACCATAATTGTTTTTCTCTGCTGATAAAATACTTTATTATTCCGGGGATTCGATATGTACTATAATTGTTATTTTTCTCGACTGGTAAAAAATACAATATATGTAAAGATAATAATATAAGTATATATGTCTTGTATTATCCCTCTTCCTATCTTTTTTTAACCTGATCATATCTCGTTATCTCTGATAACGATGTTCTAAATAATAATAAAATGTAAAAATTTGAATTTTTTTCAATGTGTCAATTCTACATAATTGTGTATACGATTTTCCCTGTATCACTTTTTGTTGGCAAATAATGAATAGTTTAAAATGAAATTTTTTTAACGGGAGAATTCTGAGGAAATCCATCATTTCACAACTTTTTACATGCATCAACATAAAGTAGAACTTGTTGTCAACAATTGCCAACAGCTACGTTCACACTACCTAAGCACACATTATTATATACATCGTACATTATTATACGTACTTTGAACATTTTTGTTCTCGATGCTGTTCACTGTTTCGCGCGGAAAATTCTCCGAATCAAGTTTTCCGAGTATAACCAACGTACGCTGATACTTCAGCTCGTAGAGAACCAATTTCATAACACGATCCGACGTAAAAGCTTATGGCGGATATAAGAATCGCAATAACTGACAGTATACGATGTCAGCGGGCGTTTACGCGAATTATGCGATGATACAGTAGCTTTAACTGATTAGACGAAACTTCGACCTAATAACAAAATGTGTGTCCCTTTACTAGGACTTGACTATCCCGCGAACTATCGGCAATGATATTTTTCGACGTGTGAATTAAACGCATTCGCGAATTTCGAATATTGGTCCTTCACTGCAAAAGCAAGTATTAGATATTCGCCATGAACGAGCGAATGGATCGCTCTCGGACTGACCGCGGCCGGAAATCGATCCTCCTCGCTCTGCGGTATTCTGTTTCCCACATTCCTGAATTTTTATATCGCGGTTAGCAGCCAGTAACCTGATTAAACGCCCCATATAATTTAATGGTGGTTCTCGGCCGACGAAATAATCTATCCTCCGGATCGCAATTAAGTGTTAAAACGTAGAAATGGAGCTTGAAGAATATCCCTTTTTCTTCACGCGTGATCAGTTTGCTCGCGTATTTTTTTATTTTTCCTCATCATCGATCTCGCCGATAATTCGAGTTTATACTTGGAAAATCGGCCGTTTCATTTGATATTAAGAGGATGATATAATTGGCAAAAATTAAACGCGCATAGTATCTCTAAAACGAAAGAATCATCACGTAAAAGATTAATTCCTTTTTCATTACCGTCATTATCCTTAAAAAGAAAACGTGAATTTTTATGTGATATTTTAACGCAATTGCACGGATAGTTTCTTCCTTTAGTTATATTACTCTCTAAAACTCTTCAAATAATTTAGACAATTTTATTATTACAACACATTATCTGAGACACATCCTTTTTTAATCCTTTATAGGGCAGAAAATCGAGACTGTTTATGTAAAGTTATAACAGGAAAAATATAAAACGTAAATTTTTTTATCAGAGGCGTATTTTTTCTCTTTCCTTATATTTTTTCCAAGTTATAAAATATTTTAACATGATATAATTACTTGCGTACCAATGAAAAAACGTAGAGTAATAAAGCAATATATTGGTGTCCTATAAATCCTATAAATAAATGTATATAAAAGGTTTTAATTCTATCTCTCTTATCAATTTTGTTGCATTCATCAGAATGTTTTTTGTGGATGTTGCAAATGTACTATGTCGCGCGTGTTGCAATCAGAGAACCTAAATATTTGATAACGTTAAATATTGGTCAACAATTAGTATCGATGCTTGGTGGACCAACTTTCACGAAGCCATCGAAAGGAATTACGGTTATGAAATAAATATGCCGTTTCGAATGTTCCGGTAGTTTGCATATCCGATATCAGCTCGCGCTTTCGCGCGTTCAAACAATATTAATGTTACAAACGATTTCCGCGTTCGGCGGCGCTCAATCGACTATGCCTATCGGCTATCAATTTATTCGATCACAGCCACATTTATATGCAACAATCAATCAAGAAACAAAGAAAGTATTTGCGAGGGTCTTCGAGAGAATCGCATCAAAATAGCTAGATAGATAGATAGATAGATAGATAGATAGATAGATAGATAGATAGATAGATAGAGAGAGAGAGAGAGAGAGAGAGAGAGAGAGAGAGAGAGAGAGAGAGAGAGAAACAGGTCAATGCAACGAGCTGCAAGCTGAATATAGTACGACAAAGCCGGACATTAATTCGAATGTAAATTTTATCCGACAACACAAACGCCTACCAGATACGATCATAAATTTGAATAATATCAATATAGTCTCGATCGCTAAATCATACGCTGTCAAACGTGGGCGAGACGACTGACTGACGATGACAGTTCTCCAACACCTAACGGCGCTTCTTGCAACAGTTCTGCTACACAAGATACGTCACCTCCATTTTGATTAATCTACAGAGTCAATTTTCCTTAGAAAAACGTCTTATTTGTTACTTACAATAAACTTTTATTTTTTTTTCAATATTAAAGTAAAAAAATAATCGGAATAAACTTGTCTAACAAAAAATAATTGTCGCCTATATAAAATATATTATAAATATTGTACATATTATACATATATGTCAGTAAAAAAAAAAT
>NW_017305987.1:291987-304811 GCF_001594115.1 Trachymyrmex septentrionalis | reverse complement strand
AATATATATATATATATAGATAATAAAATATTATCAAAAATCAAATTGCATTATGTATCGCCGGGACTTTAATCAATAAATTAATCGTCAAAGGATGACGTCGTTTCCGGAAATACCGGCGCGTCAGTAGGTTTCGATCGCTCGTATTTCCATAGAAATCTGAGTTCGTTCAACACGCCGGAAGTGTCGCGCTTCATCCGGAAGTGTCACGGCAAGGACGAAACGACTCGGTCGAGCCGTCGATGAAAACTTTCTATCCCACACTCATTCCCACGATACTCGTCGAAAATTGAAAAAAGCATAGTCCTGCTGTCGTCAGTGGTTCCGACACGGAAGCGCCGACGAGAAGCCAACGATTTTTCGCCGTCATTTGTACAAGTTATCGCGACCTTTGTTGGCCAAGGGTCGTTCTTCAAAATTATCAGGTGAAAAGGAAACGCCGCGCACCAACGCGACGTAGTGCGCGCACCACCGACAATATTTCGCGTTGACGATTCTGATCGCGGTATACAATAAATGACTATAAAATTCAAAAAGGGTAGCAAAATGGAGAAAGAAAACAAGGAGGAAAAGAAAGAGAGAGGGAGAGAGAGGAGAGAATTTGTGACACAAATACAACTGGATTTATTGCGCATGTAGGGACGATGACAGAGTGCACTTTAAATCTTGTCCTAAATTGAACCTACGGATAACACGTTCCAAGATGTATCGACCTAAAAGCTTAATCATGCGACTATAAAATTCTTTTTATGTATCGATAAGAATAGTCGGAAAGTAGTTAATAATTAATTTAATTTTCAAAACATTTTAATAAAACTGATGATTAATGTAAATCAAAACTCCATTTTTTTTTGTATTTCCAGAAAGATTAATAAAGTTGAGAAAACTTGGGCAGATATAATTGAACTCTCTTTGAAATTTCACGATTGATATAGAGATGATGGATATAACTTTGGTTTTATATGTTTTCATAGAAACTATAACGAGTAAAATACGGAATAAGATAGCGTTTGTAATTTAATATTGGAAAAAGATGCGGATTGTGTAATTTGCTTCAATACCTATCAATTTTTCATTATTTCCGCGATGAAAATAATGATATCATTACGTTATGTATTCTTCAGTATTCTGCAAACACTTTACGTTTACAATCTAAATAAGTGGTGTCCTATAACATGACACATGTCAGAAAGGAAGACGTATGGTACTAGAAACTGAAAATTGTACATTATCTCTATGTCATTTTTTTATGTAAGCCATCCTTTTATCGCACAGGAAGAAAGTGAATACAAATATAAATAGGAGAATTTTATTATTTCGTGTCAGCTACTGAACTTGTCGCTTTTTATTACTACACGTTTCAAACACATACGTCAATGTCAAAAAATAATGCTTCAGAAGCATCACTATTTCTATCGCACGTTTTTAGTGATACTGCAAAAATGAAAACAGCGCGCGCAAAAGCATAATTTCACTTTTTTAAAATATTCAGCATTCGGTATGCTATAAATCGCAAATTTTCTTATAATATCGATCGAATGAAGGAAAAATTTAATATTTACGTCATCCAACGTGCAATGTTGATAGAAAAGCAATCAATCAGTAAACGCGGATAATCAAATAAAGATTTATGAAGCGTTCGACCGTACAACTCATCGTCTACGCAGACAAAAATATATTGCATATATTGTCAGTATGTACAGATGAATAACAAGCATTACGTTTATTTATCGCATAACATTACGTTTTCGAAAATAACAAAATGCCCGTCCAAACTTTTTGCGCTTTCAAAACCCTTTGTTCACATCGATTAAAAGCCAGTTTAATTCAAGCTCAAATAAATCTCAATCGTAAAAATATTAAGTATTTCCGATATTTTGACAAACTTCGAAATTTATACTTTTTTATTATCAAATAATAAAGAATAATTGTGTCTACAAAAATTAAAAAGCGAAAAATATATTTATTTAAAAAAATCTTTTATTTGAAAAATATCGAGAATCTTTTTTAATAGCAAAATTTATTAGAAATTGTAAAAAATTTGTAGATATTACAAAGAGTTAATGCAATGTGTATTAAAATAACACTGGCACATTCAGCTTGGAATTATTTTATATATTAAAGAAATTTAAAATATAGCTATGTTTCACACAAACCACGCATAGCGATGGATTTTAATCAACTTGATTAAATATTTGATAGTATTATTATCGTCTCATACGTCTTATACACTAATATTTTTATTTGTTATTATCACAATTATATTTTTTTGGATGCTAATTCTCGTTCAGCGTTCAAAAGTGTAATCGTGATAATAATAAACGAAATATATGAATCAATTACATTAAAGATAGAAAATGTCTGGTGAATAAAAATCAATTCCAATCTATTCAGCCCAATCCACCTCGTCGAAGAAAAATCTGTTATTGGAATTCCTTTGTTTCGTGACATCTCGTATACGGATAAGATATTAATGTAAGAACGAGGAATAGGATTTGTTTTAAAGGAGCAGCTGCGGACGATTGATCTGTTTTGGAAAAATCTTAAATCACCGCGAACGGGTAAGAGGACCGAGTGGGCGCAGTGGAAGTAGAAGAGGGAAAGAGAGGTCAGACAAGCGTGGCAGAAGGACTACGCCCAGGCCCTCTCTCCGCCCCTTGAAAGCACTCCGACGTTTTCGCACGACTCTGTAGGAGCTTTCGGGTGGCTTTTCCTCAAGAAAAGTTCGGGGAAGAGGCAATTTATCCTTCGCCTCGAGTAAGGACACGGGCGTCGCGGAAAAATAGCCTCGGCGTGTATTTAACTAGAGGGGTTGAGCTCGATCGATCGATCGTTCATTTTTTCTCACGCGAGTTGCTCGAAGTCATTTGTAAGTGAAACACACAAGACCTCGTCTGGCGTTTTAATTGAAATCGGAGGCGTATTAAATTGATAATCAGGTTATAACCCTGACGAAGAAGCGAAGCTTTTCCACGATGTGTGTCGTATTTGAATCTTGACAGAGTGAAAATATGTGCGAGAAGACGACAGGTTGAAAGTAGCAATCGATCAAACTAGTGAAATTTATGCCAATCTTATGTAATCGATAGTAAGAGATATAATAATCCTACGAAACACGCTTTGTAACGAATAATATAAAAATATCTGGATTTTTCAAAAGAAGATGTTATGTCAAAAAAACGTCGAAAATAGACTTTTTATTACAAAACATTTTTCTATCAAGAGAATCGTCTACCTGAAACTATATTCCGTAAAATGTAAAAATCCAAGATTTCTCAAGCATCATGTTTCGAAAATTGAGCTTAACAAGTTTAATTTTAGAGCTTTATAGAAATTATTAACAATAATAAAACACCTAAAGCGAATCCTCCTTAAATTCCATTTTCTAAGAAATTCTCAGAAGAAATCTGTATTTGACGTACAATAAGACCTAAAAAGTTTACTACATGTGAATTTATCAAGTTTATTAACCAAATATTTGAACTTAATTCCTATTGCTGTAATATGTAGGCTTATAATAAAAAATTATTAACAATATATCTTAGCACATAAAAGTAAATATGTTATCTTCTTTTTATACGCTCAGAAATATTCATTGTTGCACACACATACGTTTCTTATTGTACATGTCATAACAGATATTTTCCAGAATCAGATATCTGATACATATTTGCATATATTTGAATCTGCACATTTATAGTTTGAATCCGTATACACATAAAAAATGTTTTAAATAAAGCAATTACATAATCCGTTTTTTAAAAATGGTTTTCAAAGTTTCATCGCGAGTGACTGAAAAAGCAATAATTCTGATTACAATTAAATCGATTTTTAAATATTTTCCGTCATTACTGACAGAATGATCGTTTCATAACAATAAAGCATTTATAACACAGAGGTGTAAAGTGGATTGTCGAAATAACAATTAATATTTCGAACAACTCCATTTCTTCATAATTTCGGCATAGAAAAAATTCATTTTTCGGAATAAAAAAAATTCATATTCGAATAGCGTGGTGCATGAAATTCAACTATTAAAGTTTATTTCGATTAATAATATTCCGAGCATAATTAGCGCGGAGTAATAAATACCACAAAAGTATATCGAGGTTGAGATACAGGTTAAGTGATTACGGAGGCGTCGAGCCAGACACAGAATCACGCGAGCGTTTCCTTCGCGTTTGAAAAAGGCAATCGCGAAGAACGGCCATTTCCAAGTTACGCGACAGTACGTAGGGAGTGGGCGATGGGGATAGCGAGAGAGATACTCACGTTGCTATGCCGGCGGGTGGGCACATTGCCCGCGGGCGTCGATGAAGAGCAACGCTGAAGGACGAGCTACCGTATCCCGGGCGTCCTATGTACCGAACACGAGGACTTGGCGCGCCGTGCCGATTTACCCGCAGCAGTCCCCAGTCCTCGCCGCGTGGACGTAGCGCACCCGCACATATCCCCGACGTCGTCGTGCACGTCGTCGTCGTCGTTGTTGTTGCTGTCGTCGTAGTCGTCGTCGTCGTCGTCGTCGTCGTCCTCGTCGTCCTCGTCCTCGTCCTCGTTCTCGTCCTCGTCCTCGTCTTCGTCACCGTCGTCGACGCGATCGCGATCGCGGTCGCGGTCGCTGTCACTGTCGCGCACGTCGTCGTTCGCGACGTAACGTAACGTAACGTAACGTAACGTAACGACAACTGGTCGTCGACGCGCGCCCCGTCAGTCGGGTAATGGCCTTCGGTAGTCACCCGGCAGTCGACCGCACTGCGGGTACACGTAGGCGAACGACCGGTAGTCGGCCGGCAGTAGTAACCCGTAACACGAGGGATCGGTAGACGGCGCACCACCACACCAGCACCCACCAGACGCACCACCGACGGATGTAAATAGCCTCGAGAGGAAGAGATCCGGACGGCACAACAGCACTACTTCTAACGATTGAGGAGACGCGCGACCGTTGCCTCCGCTACCAGGTCTTCGACGGCCCGAGGAACGAGGAACTTCCGGGAGCAGCAACAATCGGAGCGAGCAGAACTGCCATCTTCAACATCATCATCAGCGTGGCGAGGATCATCGACTTGGCCGTAATCGTTAGCGGCATTTTGCTCGTCGCGAACGTTATTTTCATCGTCATTGCCGTTTTCGCAGTCATCATCATCGTCGTCATTGGATTCCTTGGCAGCGATGCGATCCTCGTGTTGACAGTCGTCGCAGTCGTCCTGGCAGCGATCATCGGCACCACAGTTGTCGTCGTAATCGTGCTCGCGATAATCGAACTCGCGCGCGACCTCCTGGGTCGTACCTTCGTCATGCTCGGGGGACGGGAATTCCGTGACACGGGCCAGCTTGCCATACCCCACGGAATCCAGCGGCCCCTGCCAGCCGCCAGGTCGACGACTGCGGATCCTTACGGTCTCCCGGTGCTGCGCCGATGATCGGAAGTTCCACCCGACAGTGCAATTCGACAACTACCACCGGCACTGTGTGCAGGCACGCCGTGCGTGCGGTACGTGCGATATCGCGTGCAGTGACAATCACTCTCTTCCGCCACCACCTCTGCTCCGATCTCTTGACAATTCTTCTCGCTCTCGCCGCCCTTAACAGCGGGGGGGTCCAGTTATTTGCGAGCGACGATGCGGCACGCGCGGCAGCCCGCATAAGCGGCAACCGCCTCTTCCACGAGGCCGACGACGATCATTCACCTAGAGAGCACCCACCACTACACCACTACCACCACCACTACCATCACCACCGGCCACCGCCACCCTGAAGCCACGCTGACCTCCTACTGACTTTCGTCTCCTCTGACACACCTTTCACCTCTCTCACCCCTTTCTCACCTCTGATTTCTCTCACCCTCCCTCTCTGTTTCTACTCTCCTCTATCAATCCTCTTCAGGTTCTTTCTCCCGCTCGGGAGCGTATCCATTTACCCGACCAGACGAAATGCCAGTAATCCGGCGGTACGTGGCATTCCGATTAACATCGGATACCGCTTGACTTCTTCTTTCATCATCCCAACCGTTGTTGCGAGCTTTCCCTCGCGGCACGACACATGAACCACCGCGTCACCGCGTTTCAGCTTATACCGCGCCACCCGCGATTGTCGGCTGGCCCGACATACAGCGCTCCACTATTTCCACTCGCGCTCCGCTACCACCTATTTCGCTCTCCCGGCGGATCCAAGTTGCTCACAACTCTCCCTCGGCTACTCGCTCTTCTCGGTCTCTCCCTCCTTAGCACCGTGTGTTTCACGCGCCTACGTGCATGCGTGCTCACGCACGATTACGAGAGCGCTGTGTTATAGATGTGCTTGTGTACGTGCGTGAGTACGTACGTGCGTACGTGCGTATGTCACTCAGTCGCTCATTCTCTCTCTCTCTCTCTCTCTCTCTCTCTCTCTCTCTCTCTCTCTGGTGCGCGCGTTCACTCGATCCTTGCACCGCTGCGAGTCCTGCACCAGGAAGTCGTGTCGGTGCAGCAGGCAGGCACTCCCAGGACGTGTCTCTCTCTCTCTGGCAATGTTCCGACCGAGCAACCCACCTTAGCACTGACGCTCTGCCCGTTTCGGGGGGGTGTTGTGGCGAGAACCGTGCCTCTTTCTCTCTTACTCTCTCCTCCCTTCTCTCTCCCTCCTGCCTGCAGACTCTCTCTCTCTTCCTCGCTCTCCTATCCGCCCGTCGAGTACCATCTCGCTTCCACCCCCAACTTCTATCAATCTCTCTCTCTCCTTCCCGCTGTCTCTCCTACCCTACGTCGTCTCGTTCTCTGCTCCACGGTTAGAGTCTCTCTCCACGGTTAGAGCCCCGCCACACAAGCTACCCTGCGCCCCGGGAGCCAATACCAACCCATGTGGAAGCCCCGACGCGAGACGTCGGCGATGACTTGCGAAGCCGGCCGAACTTAGCCGAGCCGGCCACCCCTCTTTCCCACTTGTCCTAACACCCTACTGCCGAGGGTGAGCCAACGAGCACCCTACCACTCAGGTGCCGCCCCTGAAAGCTCGCCAAGCCCGCAAAACACGACGCGCGGCCATGTGGCAGCACCGACAGGACCGGCTACGAGAACGCTCGAGATGCGCCGAGCCCACACGATTTGCCCTCGATATAACGCGAGACCATGTGGAAACCTCGAGGCGGCGACGCGCCGACAGGAACGTACACGCGTTTATACCCCATTCTCTTCAGCCCCCCATGTAGCTCCAATAAACGTAAGATCGTTGCCGATGCTAGATCGCGTGCTATGTTCTCGCTTGCACGATTGACACCCGCTTGCACGATTGACGCTCGCACGATATCATCGCCTATTTCTAATTAACTTACTCTAATTAACTGCTCAGAACGACAAAAACTTGTCTTTCACTGACAAACTTGACATCGTCGTATCAAACACTTCTACGACTTTACATCATCTCAGCGGGACCTTAATTTTTTTTTAATGATTTAGATGAGATATAGCTATTTCGTTATAAAAATTAATCGTTTTTCATTATATTCTGTGAATATTTGCAATATTTGTTGTAAAAAGAGATTTTTCGTAATTTGTAAAAATATATGTATTAATAATTAATATTCAATTTCTGTTTATATAAAGCCATCTGTAACGCAGTTTTGATTAATATCTTTATTGGAATCAGCATATCATCTGTTCGATATACGTATTCTGTATTCAACGTACGTTAATTTTGAAAACGTTATTTATATTGATTAAATAAAAAAAAAATTTGCGAGATATTTTACGAATATTCACTAATTACATTATTTCGTCTTTTGATATAAATCATAAATATTACCACCGCGAGCAGTATATGATCTAAAATAGCTGCAACAATTCAACGAGGGTGCAATTTCCCTCGTACATTACGTTCCAACGCAAAGGCCAAGTTCCATTACTTGATTAACGACTTTCTGTCGCACTCGCGTTCCAAAGCGGAACGTAAAATAGCGAAGCTTGAATCCTTTGAACACAGGAATCTTCGAAATACGCATCGCGATGCCAGTCGTTAAGTTTTACGTTCAGCGTACAGAATTACAGAATAAAGCCGCTCGCTGCCGAGAGGCACGGACGTACCATACATTACACATTAATCCGTCCATCCCTCTTTAAATTGAAAACGCGAGATTTCCAAATAGGCTTCTTATCGCGGCACCATTGTTAACAATAACCCGTCAAAGTGACAGGCAAGTGAATTCAGGCAAATGATTAATGAGACGATTATGCGCCAAAAAGTTAGTCGTTCACGTGGTATACGTTTCTCAGTAGAAAAGGCTGATTCGGGTACGGCACTGAACACGAGGTCTGCCGAGAACCGGCGAGCCACACCGTATTCCTATCCCTCTATTTCTCAGCATCCCTATCTCTATCTCCCTCGCCTCCTTTTCTCCTGCTCTAGTCTGTGTTCAGCAACCCCGCGTTTCTCCCCCCCCGGCCTCCTCATCGTTGTTCTCTCCACGAGGTATCCTAGTCGATACTGACACTGGTGGTGCGAGGTCGACTCGTCAGAGGGTGCTGAAGGGAGTGCAGAAATGGAGACGAGGCGCGGGGGATAATGCGAAAAAAAAATAATAAAGGCCCTTCCCAATCTCACCCCCCCTCCCTTTTGCCGCTACCGCTAGAGTGTACCTCTCTCTTTCTCTCTTTCTTTGTCAATCTATCTCAGTCCCGCTCTCCGTCTGTACGTTGGAATCGTGAGATAGAAAACGCCTTATCCGATATTTCCGGATATATCCAACATAGCTTCGAGCTCTGTCTCTTTCTTTTGTTTCGTCATGCATATCACAGTCAACAATTAAAAAATTGCAACATTTTTTCAAATGAGTTTTGAAATGAAGTCTTTATAAATTCATAAATAAGAACCAATCGGTGAACAGTATATTCTGAAAATCATCAAAAAGAAAGTGTTGCAACCTTTTAATTGCTAACTGTACATTTGCATATACGTCGCGTTCGTATCACCGAGTACAATGGCACCGCTCATCCAAGATTATTTGCGCCGGACATTCATTAGAATTATTCGATAAAATATCATTTAATAATACAATATTCGATCGCAAATTTATTAAGCATATTTTGTATTTTCACTGACGCTATTCTATATTAGAATCACCGTGCATTTGATACGGACGTTTGTTCGCGCCATTTCTTGACCGTATTTCGAACGCTAAATGCGGCTGCTTCATTCCGAGGTTTATTTATGCAATATGAATATCAGATTAGATGTAAAAATGGAATGAGCGAGCCACCACACTTTTAACCGCGTCGAGAGTCGAATACGCAATGAAAATACCCTCTGTTCCTTCTTTCTTATAATGTATCACTTTCTTTCATAAGCAGCTTCGAAGGCTATTAATATAGTTGATCGTCGTTTAAAATTATTATGTTTAATGAGAACGTGAGAAAGTTCTCATAATTACTAAAAATAAAACACGTTAATGATTTACAAGTGAATAGAAAGATCTGTCAATGATTAGAATAAAAAAAAGTGGATATAAAAAGGATATCCGTAAAGGAGATCTGGAAACGTTTTCCGATATCTCAAATAGTTCGATATAGTTCCGCTCGATATTCTCTCCGTATTATCGAATGTATCAGCCCTTTTATTTAACTAAATATGTTCATATATCTTGTATAACGCGAAAGATATGTGAATATCTTTGTACCAGAGGTTTAATTTATAAAAACTGTCGTAATAAAAATCGTATATTATCAGTACATTATACAAGTGCACTGCGATTTAATTAAATTGGAACCCGATATAAAATGCGGAAGACGAACTGATCGTCAGCGCGACGTAGGCCAGTATTCATAGTCTGTTCTTATTTTAAGGCCGTGGTAATGTCTTAAGATGCTATTGCGACTTTCTGATTGGTTAAAATCTTAAGACCCTGATAGCAAGCTACGTCATTTTGACGTCCAGAAACATCATTTTGACATCAACTTGCTACCACAGACTGTACTTAAAACAGTCTTAAATATAAGAATTGACTATAAATATCAGCCACAGAATTATTAGTATCTTAAGACATTACCGACATTTTGAAATAAGAATCGATTTTGTGAATATCAGCCTCTCTAATTAATCTAACCCCGAGATAGCAATCTATAATTGATTCGACATTTTTTGTCAAATCGCGTTAGTCAGAGAAAGGTAGCACATATATTTTTCTCTCTCGCACTACTTCAAAGCGAGATAAAACATATCTTTTCTCACTTGTACGATTTTGAAGAAAAATATTGGACTTCTTGTCGTGACCAGACTTTTGGACCAAGGTAGGATGTTTCGAATTAATGAAAACGTTGGTTACAGCGAACTGTGCAAGACGACCTCATTGTCAGATATGTAACATCCTGCCTGTCTGATAGGGTATGTGTGAGGTATTTCCGGTAGCTGGTATCCACACGGATTCCCCAAAGTAAACGGTATGCGTGAAGTTCTTGTTTCGTGGCACTAGCAGTAGAATTCCTCGAGGATCCGAGTGATTGTATACGATGCCTTTGCACGACACACGGATAACACGTCCCACTTTTCCCCGCCACGCAATCTGATCGTGGCTTACTCGCGAAAATTCGATAGAATTCGAAACAGTTGGCAGAGCCAACTGAGTTTTCGCGTGCTACGTGAGAGACACATACAGATGAAACATTATAGAGATCAGCGACAGCAATAATTCATGTGCCAATGATATGATAGCCAACTGTACAGAAATCGTGCTTGTGATCCAACACTAAGTTGCAATGCATTATACCGAAAAACTATACTCGTTTCGCAAGGAAACGAAAACTATTCATATCCTGGTAGAATAGAAAATCATAATAAGATCAAAATGATATCAAGTAGAAGTCATTTTAGGAAAAAAATCATAATAATGTTATTTCATGCACTTTTGACACTAATTTTGACTTTGATTTTTTTGTGAAGAAACTTGACATGATAGTAATTTTTGAAGTGATTTTTTAGTTTAAAAAATCACTTCAAAAAACTATAGTTATGTCAAGAGTTCATTAAGTAATTTTTTAATTTAAAAAAGTTGCTTTAAAAAGGTATAATATTATATCAAGAACTTATCAATTAATTTTAAAAATCACTTAAAACTCATTGTCATATCAGAATTCATCATAAAATTATTTTCAAAATTGTATCGAATAATATCATTGATTTTTTTTTCTAAAATGACTTCTATTTGATAATTTCATATTGATCTTATCATGATTTTGTGTTCTACTTGGATAGTTGGATTTAGTTCTAATCGCAGCAAGCAGACTAGTCGTTGTTAATTTCTTCCGTTTTTCAATTGCGTTTGAAAAAATCCCCCCTCTTTTATTAAGTCTCAATAAACACATTACTTTCATATACCGACGCATTGCACCGTGTGACATGGTGTATTGCATACAAAATAGTAGTTTCGAAGTACGCGAAAATGCACTTTGCCCCGATCGCGAATTTACTCTATAAAGCCGAAAATCATACTGGGAATTTATTGCATATTTGTAAAATATTTTTTACCCATTAATTACTCCATTAATTATTCATCGAACGAGAACAATTTTACAATGGCGTAAGAAATGCTATTTATTTTAAATATTTGATAAGCACGACAATTACAACAAACTCTCTATCGGCGAATCAAATAATTAATTTATTTTTTCTTTTTTATTAAGATTTCGGAAATAATACTGTTTATATGAATAAATCAAACTAATAATATGAACAGTCAATTACGGTTAAAGTTGGATGTTTCAAATACACTAAGTGAATACTCAACAAACTTAAAAGCTTACCTATTCCACCCTACAAAAATAGACAAATTTCAAGATAAAATAATTTTGTAAAAGAAATCATCCAATATCCAGATGTTTAAAAAAGCATTTTACAGCTTTAAATCTCTATTGTTCAGATCGGTACTTTAGAAAATGGTTTTACTGATATTTTATGGAGTTACACAAACATAAATGAAAATGCATTAAGTCTCAAAATTTTTTACGAAATTTGTGAAATTTTGGCACAAATTCAACATTGCACACAAATGCGGCTTACGGCTTTTAAAAGAATATCTATCTTGAAATTTGCCTATTTTTGTAGTGTGAAACAAGTGATCTTTTAATTTTGTTGAGTAATGAATTACATTATATGTATTTATTAAATAAATTTATTTCAGACAAGACTACGCGCCGATAATTTTCACTTTCAACACAATCAATCTGAAATAATGACTACTAATCTCGCCCACCACAAATTAAATTAAATTAAATTAGAAAAATCCATAAAGAACTTATTGTGAAAAATATTACCTCAGCCATACAGGAATCGAACCTGGGACCTCCCGACTTTCTGAGGAAATTATTTTTTGTCCCTTGTTTTTGTTTATTTACATCACAACGCAACTGTTTTCAAACGGTTTTAACAAAATTATAGACATTTCCGTATATATACCTAAAGTAACACTGTGCACGCGTAAACGCGAAAGTGGAAACGATCTGCGAATAGCCCGACACGTTCCGAATACTGGACGTATTTCCCTAAGGTATTCTCTATTCGAAAGATAGATAGGCCAGTTTGGAGTATCGATATTCCCGATAGATTTGTTCACATACTCAATTATTCTAATCAAAAAATATAAAAGTCATCCAGCACACATCGAAGCAACACAGGAAGAAGGGCATACATTCGATTGGTATTACTCGCATCAAAGTCAATTTTCTATATTGCCTATTAAAACATGTAGATATAAAAAAATCTATCTTATTTAAGCATTACTTTCAAATGTATTTTAAAATTATGTATAAAAATGAGAGAACGAATTAAAATTCTTAGATTTTTTATTCATTACATTAACTAAT
>NW_017305987.1:283586-291887 GCF_001594115.1 Trachymyrmex septentrionalis | reverse complement strand
TATATATATATATATTGTACATACTTACACATATTACATTAACATAAATTTGTTCTTTTCAAAGATTCAATCAAAAGTTTATATCACTGAAAAAAATCATTTTGCAGTTATAGCAAAAAATTAGCTAAATGGTTTATAAATGATTAGCGAGCACTGGAATATTGGATATGTTTTGTATCTAATCAATATAGATGACAGAGACAGAATTTATATCTGAACCATTTGTCAAATTTATCAAGAAAGTCTTTCTCTTTCTCTTTCTCTCTCTCTCTCTCTCTCTCTCTCTCTCTCTCTCTCTCTCTCTCTACATTCAAGTGACTGTGACTGTGATTCGTATTAAGTAGAAATTCATATTTGATTATAAGACCTAAATTCTCTTGTATAAATTATTAGAATATTGTGCTAGAAATTCTACACATACCTAATTTTCTACAAGATACAAAAAACAGTAATAATTCTAACTAGAACAGAAAAATTTTTTTGCTTGTAATTTCGTACAAATAAATAAAATCTGCAATCATGCGAAAGTTACGTGGTTTTATAGTTAAATGTATAGTAATTCAAAATGTATAATATGTGCGATACTTAGATAAACACGTATCGATGCTGCGGAATATATATTCGCTATAATGACTATCGGTTTCAGTATGGTGCTACAGGGATATGCCAGAAGCATTATCAAATTTCCTCATCCAGCGCTACTGAATAAGCCTGTCTCCTCATCGGGCTCCGAAAATACATAAATCACCGACCACATCGGACAATTCAACGTCGTAACGTTATTGCGGAAGTTTCGCGCGCAAGAAGAGATAACAGCTCTTCACCTTCCATATCTTAATAATTCTATTCCATCAAACTAATGACAAAAATAAAAGATAACAAGATATCCCGCACAAAAAAAGCTACAACGAAAAATGTAATTATCTTTGATATAATATACCCAACTCAAGAAATTCTCCAATATAAAATACTCAAATATCCCGTGTGCGTGTGTAATGTGTATTCGCATTGACCGATCTTGCATTTTGTTACTATTTTCCCTGCCATTGAATCAATTCTCGTCTGTTTTCACTTACGTATACTCAAATTTCTACGGTTCCCGTTTATCTTACGAAATCTGATATAAAGAAGATATATCGCTTCAATATTTCGCACTCGGCTTTGACAGAAAGGAAGAATTGGTTCAAGAATACGGCTGTGAAATGAGAAAATTCGCCTTTCTTAAAGATTGAATTACTTTTGCAACTTGTCATATTTTGCAAGGTTTTATTACGTTAAATTTCAAAACAAATGTAAAGAGACATAATAATAGATTATCAAGAAATAATAGATTGACAAGAAAAGAAAATGTCATAGTTTGTAATTTATTCACACACAGTAAAAAAATTTGTATTAAATTTAACACATTTCACATGTCAAACGATTCACCCAAATTTTTGTATTCATTTAATATAAGATGAATATGTTAGAAAGTAACACAAATATTATGTAAAAAATTAACCTAAGAAGTAATACTTTGACATAATTTATAACAAATTTTATGAAATTGAGCCATTTATAATGTTAAATTTAATTGAAATTAGAATTCTATTTTTTATTTTTAATTTAGGCAATGCCTGTGTGATATATAACATAACGCAATATATAGATTTAGATTAGCAGATATTTACTGTCGCAAAGAAAAAAACAACACAAAATATCTGTAACTTTTTACATATAAAATATGTAATTAGCTGTACAGAACATATTTCTTCAGTAAAATTAACATTTATATATTAAATTAACACACACATTTTATTCATTTATTTTTAGAATTTATGTTTTAAAACTATATTGTTTTTATATATTACCTATTTATTTACCTACAAAATTATGTTATTTGGACACTAAGAAATGTTAAATTAATACTCGAATAAAAATTCAACACAAAAATTTTAACAAGAACTTATTTTAACATAAATACGAAATATTTTTTACTGTGTGTGATATTAGAGATTGCAAAAATTTATAATTAGAGATTGTATTAAAGATAATAAAAATGTTTAAACCACGTAATGAGCTCTCTTATTACATAATATCTTATGTACTTAAAAATACAGAAAAGATATTCTCTTGTTTCTCTCAGAGACGACATAAAACTTTCTCGTGTCGCAAAAGGCAGCTGCAAGGAAATATATACCGAATTCGAAAACATGCGGTAGCTACAGCTAATTATCAACTAGCACAAACACGCCACCCGTCTATTACCTCCTGGGATCCTAAACTCCAATAACCGTTTCATTCGGAGGCATTTAAGAAGACGTCACTCGCGTATACTGCATTTTCTTAACTAGACATCACCCCCGACGGGTGCCTATGGGCCTCTTTCGTCTATAACGGTGTTACCCCGAGCTACTGTCTCTCGAGAGTGAACGTTGCTTTAACGTCGCTGAAAGATCAGAACTAGGGCGAATGATGTCGGTGACAGACAGACCGGGACGACACCTCTGGGAACGCGTGAAGAGAAACAGGCAAGCCGACCAGTCCCTTGATCCCGAGAAAGAAGCGAACTGTTTATCGTGAAATCATTTCTCTTACACGAGACGATTCGTGGAAAGAAAATTCTCGAAATTGACAGGAAGCAACTAAGATTAATGGTATCGTAATATATAGAGACGACGACTGAAATTGAAATAAAATTATGACGATGGAGAAGATATCTTTCGTTAGTCAATATCAACCTTAAAAAAAATAATGTGTATCTCAACACTAAATATGAGATTTCTTTTCAATATATTATACATAAAACGTATATATCACAAAACGTAATTTTCTTTTTTCTATATTTTATATAGAAAATTTTAATCTCCGTATATTTTTCAACATCACAGTGTACAGTATTCCAAATACAATATACATTATATCATATTAATATTAATTTTCTAAACAATATTATTAACATATTCTCTACAACAAATTAACAATGTATTTTAACAAGATAATTAGGAGTCAGCACCGCAATTTGATTTGCGCTTTATGTTAATTATATCGCACTATTATTTTAGTATAAAGAGAAATATCCTATTCTATTAATCTATATCGTATTCTAATAAAACCTGAACATTTCGGATCTGCTTTGAGCATCTTTGCATCTTCAGCAGTAAGTTCCGCTTGTTAACACAATTCACTGTTTCCAACAACAAAATGCTACACAGCGTTGTTACACGACATCATTGCGATAACAAGCGGAACTTACTGTTCAAGATAGTTCAAAGCAGAACCAAACGTCCAGATTTTATTAGAATATGACATAGATTATTAGTTTTTACTAGAATTTGACATGGATTAATAGAATAGAATAGCTCTCGTTATACTAGAATAATAATGCGATATAATTAACATATAGCGCAAATTAAATTGCAGCGCTGACTCCTCTGTTAAAATATATTGTTAATTTATTGTATTAAATTATAAGAAGTCGTCAAATTCTTCTGTACATCATTAATCAGTTATTGATTATAACATATTCTCCTAAATTAATATACTCTCGTAAATTATCATGTAAAAAACATTCTTAATGTTAAAAATATTTAAACATTTTAATATTTTTCTATTTCTTAAGTCTTGCAATTTTGTTTGTACATACAAAGTTTAACAAAAAAGTATAAAACATTATATCTTTATTAGATTTCAAACAATTTTCTCGTTTCAAAAATAGCTAGCATTTTTATCATTTATTTTAATATATGTATTGTAGTTGTAAAATATTTCTAATTTTTTTTTTTCAATTTATGTAGACTCAAGATTAAAATTTTTTATAAATTTCAAGCAATTTATACTTATCTAAAATAAATAATTTATTCTATCGTTTAATAAACTTCTGTTTCATGTAAATGTGCAATAAATGATCAAATTGGATCACAATATATTAATTATAATAGACGCTACTTTATAGCTTCCTGTATACATATGTATCCTTGTCCGCACATATAATAAATCGACGGATAATTGTAATTATTCCAAGAATTAAATTACTAATTTGCAGCCCACTCATATTTCAAAAGACATAAATTTATGTATCGTATCTACATTATTATACTTACTTATAACATTTTTATGTATTTAATCGAAAATATTATTCTTTTAAATACATAAAATCCAAAAGAATAAATAATACATTCAAATATTAAATTTGACAATATTTTACTACTATATATATGTAGATATATATATATGTATGTATATCAATTTTAATTTTAATACATGGAATATAATTGCACTTATCGGTACGATGCGGAATAATAGAATTGTATATAATATTGATCTGTAAAATATAAATATGTTTAAATTAAATTAATATTCAAAATAATCGACAAAATTATTGCATGCATTTAAATTTTATTTTCAATATTTTTTTATTTTCATTTCGATTCAAATAAAGGTGAATTATAATTCACCTTTTCTATACAAAAAAAATGAATTATTTAAAAATATATTTTTTTTGCATTTTAATCAAATATGTTTGATGAAAAAGTTAAATTTTGAATAACCAAAATATGAAACTTAAAAAAAGATGTTGCAATAGAAATCTTTAATTCTTGTGCACTTAAATAATTATAACCTTTTAAATATTGTAAAATAGTATAATAATATATACACGTTGAATTTCATAAATATTTTATTAAATATTTGAAATCTCTTAAATATGAAATATGTATAATATTTTTCATGCATAATATTACATATTTGCTAACCGATGCGTAGAATATATAATGCGATCGTGATGTTCTCGCGCGGAAAACCGATTAAATCCAAGTTATAAATAATGAATAGGTAACAAATTACTCACTCCATGGTTGCTCCGCTGGCGCCCGACGCCTTCCCCCGTTCCCTCTTCTTCCTCTTCCCTTGTCTCTCCATGGCTGCTCTTTCGTGACGTTCACTCGACACTCGCGAGAACACGGTTAATTACGATCGCGCGACCCTTTTTATGGCACTGCCGACGTCAATCACATGTACGCGATGCAAATTTTATTACGTTTTAACGGAAAAAAAATCAACGCGAGCAAGCGTATACAATCTCACGAGACTGCGATTCGTCCGACACTCTTGACGTCCCGCGACGGATGAATTTGAAATCGCCAAGAGAACTAGCGTAAATTGCGCGGTCAACTTCACGCGTCCGGGAGCAACTATCGCCGCGTCGCGATGCTACACCTGTTGCTCCTATCTACACTTTTGTGCACTTTTTATACTTTGCGTGACAAATAGCATTTGCTCGCTATTTCACGGCAGTTTAGCATCGCGTTATCACACGAATGAATATGAGTTAAATATTTGCGGAACGCAATATCCGAAAATACGAACGTCACTTGGAAAATACGACCGCTCGCGCGACAGGTTTCGCTCGAAATATCTCGCAAAAAGTTCGTTTTAAGAAGTTTGAAAGGCCACCGACGTATGTACGAGCGTCTAAGCGATAATCGAATATTAAGACAAGATTGAATAGGACAGCTATGAGGGTTGCACTTACTGATTAAACGCGCCGTGAAAATTAGACGACCCGTCGTCTCGTGTCCGTGACGCTTCACTTATGGCAACGAAAAATTCGAGAATAACGCCCTGCCAACTTCATCGTGATATCGCGCGACACGACGCAGATCAAGTTGGCACCTAAATGATACGATTCATACTCGTGCGATTTTTTTAGATGTGTTGATCGAATAGGAATACATCTCGCAAAGTGCGCGTTTAAGAAGGAGGTATATGAGCGAATTTACGTAATGATTGTCAAATACTAAGGACAAGAGCACATGACAGACAAAGTGCAGATTGTTATTGTGTCGGTTATGGGAAATTCATGGCAATGTATGCAGAGATGGACAAAATACATTTCATCATTTATAATTTTTTAAATACAATAGCAATAGTAAAATGCATTTTTTTTTATGTAAATCTGATATATCTTCAATTTATAACCATTCACATATTAAAAAAACATTATCTTCAGCTTACTAAATAACTAAATTTTTTGAACAGCCGATACATAAACTATTTTTTCTTTTGTAGTTTGGTATGCCAACTTTATGATATTGAAATATATTTTTTCCTTTAACACTTTTGTTTCAGAGTTTTACATTTTTGTGCATTGAAAAAGTGCATTTTTCTCATTTTGTAAACTATATTTAGTTATAACAATTTATATACAATTTGTTATAAATATACAACTTTACAAATATTTTCTAAAGATATCAAAATATACGTAAAAATTGCTTAATAATTTTTAGGTACTTGTAAAAATAATGAAAATTAATCCAGGACACGCAAGACCATGTCATGTGTAGTAAGGCTGTCAATAAATTAACGACTAGACTACACTCTGTGCGGGTCCTCGATTATAATAAATTTTGAAATACAGCTAGATTATCTGTAGATATGATTCCTGATAAAGTGGTTTTAATGCACAGGTCCCTGGTTGATCGTAGAGAGAGTCTCAAAAGTTGCACGCTTTAGTAGAACTTTTTCAGTGACAGATCTTCTTTATACGCAACTGTGCATTTCTGGCGTCGCTGTTGCACAAAAGTGTTGCATCTGCTGTATGTAAAAGTACTGCAAACGTTCAATTCAAAGTAAAACCATAAAAAATACTTGAATTAAAAGTTAATGAGACAATTATTTCAAAAAATTATTTATTCTAGAAAATTCTTAGTTGCAAAATGAAAAGTATCGTCATTAAAATGATGATTAAAACATGAAAAGAGAGAGAGAGAGAGAGACTGCAGTAAGTTGACTATAGATCGCGGATAATGCGATTCTCGTTGAAGTTATGCATAGCAAAAACTTGAGAATTGGTCTAAATGGAATACGAAAAATGAAAAAAAAACGTAATAAAAGACTAGACATAAACACACAGGTATATAACGTCGAAACTAGTACGCTAAATAAAAACTTGTGTAAACAAAGGCAAAATACGATCATTTATATACGACGAACAACCAAATCATGCGATCTTCAGACTTTAACGCCTGTTTACGATCAACCAGTGCCTGTGCATAAAACTGCTTTACCAGGAGTCCGTATCTAAAGCTAATCTAGCTATATTCCAAAATTCATCATAATCCGAGGATCCGCACAGCGTGTAGCCTGGTCATAAGATAACCATTGGCTGCGTTCAGCAGAAAAAGCAGCTTTGCAACTGTTGTAAAATTCTTTAATATGATTGATCTTGCTCTTAGTTCTTCGCTGGATTTAAATATATAAACCAAAGCTTTTTCTGCTAAATGCAGCCAATGTTCCACTTAACCGAAAAATTCGAGAGTGACCGCGTCAACTTCACAGCGATGCCGTACAACAAGACGCGAGTTAAATTAGCATCTATAATAACAATTACTTAATTATTACTGATTAAAAAGTACAATAATCTATTCCCATCTCTTACTTCACAATTCTTTTATAAAGTCGTCCGTAAAATCGTTTCGAAAATTATATGAAATTTGTATTTTATTTCTGCACTATACTTCATTAGAATTTTATTCTCGTTTTTATTTCGTTTTTAAATTCCACAAATGTACTGTATTATAGAAAACAAACGTATAATTATCAATACGATCAACTCATGATTGTTAATTGCGCGGGTCAGATCGTTTATGAATCACTAATCGTAACTTAATTGATCACGCGATAATTGCAGGTAACTGTTAATCGTTCGTATGGAATAATTGCTTTTGATACACATTGGAATATTGGAGTACTTAATTGCGTTTGATATTATCTGATGATTCGTTATGATTCCGTTTTCGAGGAATAACGTGAAGTGACTAGCGACGCGTTAGCTCAGCCACATAAATGGTTACGCGTCGACCTTGTAAACACAACGCGCCATCATGCGCCGCAAAACAAACGGTAAGGCCTTGTACTCATCAATTTGTTGTTCCACGAAATGTTTAACGTTTCCTACAGTAAATACACGTCGAATATTCCGTTTATTGTTTCTCAGTTTAGTTTCAATAAACTAATTTAACATCCCACGTCACGCCGCGTCACATTCATTTAAAATCTACTGATGAATTTTGTTTGATGTATTTACTCGTAAATTCATTTGTTGCATTACTACTTTATGTAAAATTTTTACATCTCTTGAAGAATAAAATTCATGTAATCATGTAACGAGAAACGACAGTTCTTTTTCCAATCTATTGAAATTATTTAGTTTCTCTTTCTCTCTTTCTATATATAAACCTAAGAAATAAAGAATAATAATAATTTATGTCACTTTATATTTTTTATTATAAAACAGATATAAATATATATATATTTTTTTAA
>NW_017305987.1:271827-283215 GCF_001594115.1 Trachymyrmex septentrionalis | reverse complement strand
GAGAGTTACAAGTTTTTATCTAATTGAGTTCATCTCTATATCTGTTTTCTAATAAATTTTGAAAGTAAATTTAATTATGAATCATGCATCATTCTGAACGATCATTCTCTCGAAGGTTCTTTTGAAAAAAATGAGTTTGCATTTTTTCGCTTCTTAGATACATACATAATGTGATAAGAGCGGAGCAGAACGTATGCGGTCTTATAATGAATTTAAAAAAAATATACTAGTACGTCAAAGAAAAAATACAAAACTGCCAACAGCATGGAAAAATAAATAAAAATTAAAAAGCGAAGAAATGCGAAAAAATATAACTCGGAACGCGAGCACTCCTGAGTTAAATTAAATTATATAAAAAACAATAAAGAAAAAAGGCTACGAGCCAAAAATTATTTTATAAAATTAAACATTGTTAATATAGAAGTTTGAACATAAGTAAAAGAAACAATTATATCCCTTAGTTGATTTAATACAATGTGCTAGCAATAAATAGACATTTCGATCGCGATCGGATCATTATTAATGTTAAAAACATTTAATATATTACAAACGATAAAAACAAAACATAATATAAATTTATACTTCGCTCTCTTTAACAAACGGTGGTAAAAACGATTATCATCCTGTTTACAGTTATAATGTAGCTTGGAAAAAGTCGTCGCATGGCAATAGTTAATTGCAGTCAATCGTTGAATTACTTGAATAATATCAGATAATTATAGTTAAACATTGATTAACTTAAATAATGTCCTTAGATATACTCGTAATATAAATCAGAGAATATAACGCAAGAAAATAAATTTAGTCCTTTGATGTAAAAAATCAAAATTTCTTCAGTCAAAAAATAAAAAGTGTTTTTGACGTAGAAAGTCGGTTGAAATTAAAGACAATGCAATAAGAAATAAAATAATGTATTGTCTCTTCGGTGTGTTATGAGACATAACGTCTGTTTGTTTATTGCTAACACATTATATTAAATCAACTAAAGGATATAATTGTTTCTTTTACTTAATGTTCAAACTTCTATATTAACAATGTTTAGTTTTATATTTAAAATAATTTTTGGCTCGTAGCGCCCTTTTTCTTCATTGTTTTTTGAATTTTATGAACCTTATTACTAATAGATAAATTATATAACGCGTACGGTAATAATTCTAATAATTGTTTCTTTAGTAAAATCTCACATTTTTCAATAACATCCTAAAAAATTTATTGAAAAGTATTATGATTTATCAAACCTAATTGAAGTATAACATAGAAAAATCTTTAACAATTTTTTTAAAACGTAAAGCTAACATTTTATTCCTTCGAATCGCAATTCTTTGCATTTAATCGCCAGAACTTCTTTCTAGATCGACAATTCTGGAACTCTTTGTGAAAGAGCCAGATGTTCTTGTTCAAAGAATAACTCTATCAGTTATATCGCAATTCTGAAAGCGGGATGTTAACTTCGTAAAGGTGCCGACATTAAGCAGAAGTAACTACTTTAACCGCCGGTAGTTGACCTCATTCAACGTTGAACGGCACAAGGCGGGTTCTGCAGTTACAATTCCGGATAGTACGATGTAATACTCATGATATCTGCATGGTGTGTCGCAGTCGTGAACAAAGTATGCACAATAAAGTTGAGAAGGTGTAACTCGATGCCACACGAGCATCTTGGGAAGTAACTATTGCTGTTGGCCTGTTTTTGACGGCGATAGCAGTAGCTAAATAGTCGACAGTACTATTGCAAAACTGTGCGACTACTCACAATAAAAATGTACAGGCCTTTATATTTTTCTTCTCGTGTATCTCATTTTTTATCTTAGGATAGTTTCATATGCGTTTCTCGCGAAATATTTTGAGTGAAGATACATTTCTTTCTCGATTGTATTCGCATGTAAAGTACACTTTGACTAAAATTGAATCTGTTATGTTAAAAATCGCAAAATTCTCTAATGAGGGAACTAATAGATTGATTAAAGGAGAATCTCAGGAAAATATTAATACTGATAATGATACTGTAACAAAAATATTATAATAAATATAACTTGAATTGTAAATTTACTTTTTTAAATTGCTATAAAGAATAATTATGTTTATAAGCCGTGACTTTACTTCATGTACGTGTAAGTCTACACCTTTAATAGTAGGTTCCAAAATAACATACCTATAACTTACAAATAATATTAATTAATAAGTTAACACAATTTGTAAACTTAAAGATAAAATTATTTTTAAAAATACTAATTATTTAAATACACAAAGGAATATATTCCTTAAATTGTGTAATTTTTCCACCTATATGTATGTAATTTCACATACTTTTTTTACAATGTACGTATGATCGATAAAATTAACAATACGCTTATTCTCGTTAATAACTAAATATTAGTAGGGACGGCTAATTATACCGTTGGTCGTAAATTCAACATTGAAAGGAAAGAGAGCTAATCGGCGACTGCATAAAGAAATGAATAAAAATATCGGCGCATGACACACATTACACACCGCACAGAAGAAGGGCACGAAGACGCTATTTTAATGCATGCTGCACAATAATCAACCAGACGTGATACGTGACGACGTCGCACCTTCTGAACGCTCGTATATGTACATTATAGCAACGGGTGTCCCGAAAGGGGTTGCCATAATTTACAGAGAAGCGCGCAAACACTCATTTAAACTCCAACACCGCACGAGTCCCATTATCTTGGGGTTAAAGGTGGACCTCTAAAGAGCAAGGCCAGCAAACGGCGGATACGAACAGTCGTTGGAACGGAGATAGAGCGGAGATCTCGCTACTGCTACTACTACTACTACTATTACTATAATACTACTACTACTACTTACTACTACTATTCGGGACCACAACGAGGGAATCTAACAGCGAACTATAATGGGGTTTCGGCTTATCTCGCAGCCCTGAAAGTTTTCTCCGGGCAGCGCACGGCGAGGGTGGGTTGAAACAGGCAAAAGCGAACCGGGGCGCACGGCGAGAGAACGGAAGATCGTCCGATGCGTGAGGCCACATTAATTACCGCCACGTCCCGAAGACCAACCTCAACGTAACCGTCTCTACCAGCCTGCGATGATGTCCAGATTGTGCGCAGACTGTCTCTCCGTTTTCCCATATCGCTATCATATCTCCAGCTCTCTAACTCTCCCTCTCTTACTCTTTCCCTCTCGCGTTTTCTCACAGTCTCTATCTTATCTTCGTGCTCGGATGTCGGAAATTTCAAACACGATACAACTTTTGCCGTAATTAAGGAAGATAGATTCTGCCTGACACCAAATTCTATACGCAACGGGTAATCTGATTAATAATTCGTATCGTCGTACAAGGAGAAAAGGGCGGAGGTCCTACGGGCCCTTGTAGGTTCGCTTACTACCAGGAGTAGTTATCGAACATCGGGTAACTATCTCCCGTTACACACGCGGAAGAACAAAACTGATCGATGTCATGTCGTAAACTTCAAACACATTCGACTAACTTTGCCGCAATTAAGGAGTGAACGGAGTAAATGGGACCAATTTTGGACTCCCAAAGCGATACGCTCTCGGAATAACGTACAGCAGTCGTTTGGTCGGGCGACGTCGGATAAATATTTAAATCAGAAAAGTTGCTGCACGTGATCAGAAGACGTGTCGCGAGTGCAACGTGACGTTGTTGAACAAGAACAATCGTGAAAAGCGAGGGAGAATGACACGTCGCGCCGAATAAGGGATGCGGAATGCGAATTCCTCGCCCTACACGTGTACACATGCTGCATTCTGCGAGATCATTCAATGTGATCCACATCCGTATATCCGTCCGTGCAAGTCTGAGACACATACACAAAACACGCGACCGTATACTACTTTAAGATGTTGTACTCTTGAGAGCGGCGGTTGCAGTTTCCTCACTGGTGGCTGCTCGCAGAGAAGAGAGCAGAGAAGAGCGAGGGATGGGAAAGGAAGGAAATGCGGAAAAACAGTCACGTTTATCATGAAGCTCGGAAAGGCAGAACAGCGCCAAGCGGATGCGAGAAGTATAAGCGTAAGAGAATGGCCTACGCATAAGAATAAAGTGCTGTAATGTACAATGTCTCTCGTCCCTCGCCATAAAGAAGAATACTAAACGTCATGGCTGCGCGGGAGCGCACTCGGCACGATGATTTCATTACGTGAAGTTCGCACGAAACACAAGTCAGTGACATCTTTATTTATTCACCCGTCGTCAGTACCAATCCATCAGTTATTAGGAGGATTATCTAATTCATAAGGATCGATGAATTACAATAATTGATGAGATACAAGATGTGTAATAAAGTATTACGCAAATTGTGCGTGACGGGGAGATCATTATTTTACCCTTCTCCCCAGTTTGCTTGAGAAATTTACGAGTACCTAACCTGCTTTACGAGCGAAGTAAATTTTAGAAAATTATATAACGAGAAAGTAGAAGTATAGTCGTACTTAAACATCACGAACAATTTAAAATAATGTTAACGTGCACGAATAAGAGAAAACGGCGAAATAAATTGTAAATGTATGCGATATACACACGTACGAGCAGATATAGAAAAAGAAACAAACTGCCAGTGACTCTGACATTCCAAAATGAATTTGCGATAGCCGCGATGCTCGAGAAAATAAAGCAGTTTATCATCGAGCTTATTGTTATACGTATATATATATACGAGTATATGTATTAACGTCAAAGAAAACGAAACTGACATAAGAGTATCAGGGTAATTAAATTACCATGTAAGATTAACACGGGAAACAATTACCTCCTTTTTCATAAAAATCGAATGAATGAAATGATAAAACATGTTAGTGTTCTCTCGTTTTCTCGCAAAGCATACGTTTTCTCGTGAATTAATTAAACGAGCGATTAGAGTGTTCTCTTGTTGAATAACAGACATAAAACGTAACTTAATGTAAATACGAGAGAGAGCTGCGAGATTCGCCGGGAAAGGGCGTAGTACGCCCAGGAAAGTGCCGAGGCCCGGCCGATGCGTTCCCACTTTTTCCACTGCGAGGCGACGCAGTAGAAATCGACGAGTTTGCGCGACAAGGGCGCTCTCACAGCGCGCAGAGGCAGAGCAGACCATGCTGGTACATGCGCAATGGTGTATTGATCCTGCGAATTTCAGATGCACGTACCAGCATCCCAGTGGTCCAGCGGCTGTACACAATGTCATTTCTGTTGGACGTTCTTCCGGCGTTTCGCGAGCGGAACGATCCGCGCGAGTAATGAGAGCAGGACCGAGGTCCATCCGCGGTATCGCCGACTGATAAGTACGCGCCCGAGATCAAATATCCCAGATTTACCGCAGATTATGATACACAAGAAGGGGACGGGATAAAAGCACCGTATTTAAAGAACGGGTAACGAGGAGTCCCGAGAAGGCCGAAGCGCAAGTATACCATCACGACCGTTTAGATTACGTTCGATACACGTATACATGCCCGGCTTCGATATTCATATATAATTGCTCGGTGAGCAAAATCGATAAGCGCTGGGAAAGTATAGACGCAGTAAGCAATTTTTGAAATAATTTTCGTTTCAGAATACATATTTTCTTATGAATAATTGTAGTGTAAGGGCGACAACGATTGAAAAGGATCATTTAAATTGACATGTGGCGAGAAATGATAGTATTGAAATATTTATAGAAGTGGGAGAGTATAATTTTGTAAAAAATATTGTATCTTTCAAAGCTCACACGTTTGGGAATGTATTTATATAATAACGTTTTGCAATGTAATAAATATTAATACGATTTATAAGTTATATTAAGGTATGTTATCAGTTATTATAACAGGAAAAGAATTATGCTACTCGAATACTCCGCGACGCGAAATTATTACGTTTTAACTCGTCATCAAAATAAGCTTGAAAAATTTTTACCTTGTATATATTAATATTTCGATAAAGATTTGATAGGCTAAAGTACTTTTCGTAAAAATTAATACGGACAGACAGCTGTGCTTAATGCAACAGGTTCATAATTCTACAACTAACAACTCGCGAAGCTCAGTTAAGCTATCGACATAGCGCGTGGTAAAAAATTACTAATTTAATTTGATTTAATTTCTTCAGCAGAGAAAATTGCAAAAAATACGAATGACAGTTAAATGAAAAAAAATTATAAATGTAGAATCTAAATTGAAATTGTTATTTAATGTTTTTTCTTACTTTTTAAATAACAAATCATAGTCGTCAATTTATAGTCAATTTATAATTCCATAAATATGCAGCAAAAATAATAGAAAAAGAAAAAACATTGTACTATTATAATGAATATATTTATATATGCGGATAATTTTTAAGGTAATAACAAATTTCTGATATAATTTTTAAAATAATAACGTTCTGGATGTTTCATAAATCTATACGAAATAAATCGGATAATCACATATGAGTTTATTAATATTTTTGCGCAGGATGCTTTTGACGAATCTGGTTTAATCGCACGTTTGAAGACAAAATGATATTCTCTTTAATCATCCTGATCCTTTCGGTGGGGATCTGCTACAGTAATCCAGATGCTAAGAGACTTTACGATGATCTGCTGTCGAACTATAATCGACTGATTCGACCTGTGTCCAATAATACTGATACTGTTGTTGTGAAACTAGGACTCCGTCTCTCGCAGCTGATAGATCTCGTATGTAGTATATATATTTTATACGATATAACTGTATCAATAAAATTGTGTCAATAAGTTTATTGCAACAACTGGCATAGAGTTGTCTATATATTTTTTTAACAAAACCTGTTTGTCGCGTTTGCAGAATTTAAAAGATCAAATCTTAACGACGAACGTCTGGTTAGAGCACGTAAGTTAAGCCAAATAAAAATATTTGGGCAACCTTTGATTGCTGTCGCAATTGCGAGTCAAAAGATTAACACAAAGCCGGATTAATAATTTCAGGAATGGCAGGATCATAAATTCATTTGGGAACCCTCGGAATACGGAGGTGTCACTGAACTCTACGTGCCTAGCGAACATATATGGCTGCCAGACATTGTACTTTATAACAAGTACGTGATACTGCACGCTCTGGTATCTCTTTATCTCTTTTACAATTATCACGGTTAGAAAATATAAGCACGCTACGCATGATGTACTACAAACTGCGTTGTTATTATTGAGTTTTTATTGATTCTTCTTCCGAAATCGTGATTTATATTTTACGCGTTAAAAATTTATAAATGCATTAATTCAAAATAACTTTATATTGTCTTGTTTGCAGTGCGGATGGTGAATATGGTGTGACAACAATGACTAAGGCCGTTTTGCATCATACTGGTAAGGTGCTTTGGACTCCTCCGGCAATTTTCAAATCTTCCTGCGAAATAGACGTTAGATACTTTCCCTTCGATCAGCAAACATGTTTCATGAAATTCGGCTCGTGGACATACGATGGTTTCCAAGTAAGTCTATTGTTTTAACACAATTATAAAATTATTAATCAAATCATTGAGATTAATTTTACTACATGTAGAATGGAAATTATAAAAGTTTCAAAAACTGTATAAAACTTTTTGTAATTGCATACACTTGTAATATGCACAAATAAATACATAGAATTGTCCAAACGTCATTATATTGTGCACAGAAAAAAAAAAGAAAATGTATCGGTTAAAAAATCAATCTTTAATGCGTCACTTATTTCAAAATATCTTCTTCAGATCGACTTAAAGCACATTAATCAAAATATGGGCGACAAGGTCGAAGTAGGTATCGACCTCCGAGAATATTATCCAAGTGTGGAGTGGGACATATTGGGCGTTCCGGCAGAACGTCATAAAAAATACTACCCGTGTTGTCTCGAGCCATATCCCGACATTTTCTTCAATATAACTCTACGTCGAAAAACACTATTCTACACGGTGAATCTTATAGTGCCGTGCGTCAGCATCTCTTACCTGTCGGTTCTGGCTTTCTATCTGCCGGCTGATTCTGGAGAGAAGATCGCGCTCTGCATCAATATCTTGCTTTCGCAGACTATGTTCTTCTTACTGATATCCGAGATTATACCATCTACGTCGCTGGCACTACCATTGCTCGGCAAATATCTGCTCTTCACGATGATTCTAGTCGGATTTTCGGTGGTGATAACAATCATTATTCTAAATGTACACTATCGCAAACCGAGCACCCATAAAATGGCACCTTGGGTGAGAAAAGTCTTTATCAGAAAATTACCGAAGCTACTTCTGATGAGGGTACCCGATGATCTTCTCAATGATCTTGCCGTACACAAGATGCATGGAAGAGAGAAATCGAAAAAAAAGAGCAAGTTCAATGCTGCTGTCGCAGCTGCGGTACAATCGTCAATAATATCTTCGCCGGATTCTGCCCGTCATCAACGAATCGACGGTATGATCTTTTTAAATTAGAGTAGTAGATCTTTAATTACTACTCATATGTCTTTTTAAGTGTATCAAAATTAACATTAACATCCGTGCAATATTATGAAAAAAATATCGATGATATGCAATAGCATGTTCATATATTTTGCCACCTTAAAAATTGTAAGGAAATGTTTATAAATGTATAGTTATCGCCATTTCAGGTTGCAACGGTTTACACAGGACAACTGCTCATAATCGATTCCTAGTCGGCAGTTTAGGATACAATGGGCTTCCAACAGTCATGTCCGGTCTTGACGAGTCATTGAGCGATGTAACGCCAAGAAAGAAATATCCCTTCGAGCTGGAAAAAGCTTTGCACAACGTCATGTTCATCCAACATCATATACAACGCCAAGACGAATTCAATGCAGTAAGCACTTGCAGAAAGTAATATAAAATATTGAAAAATTAATATTGAAAAATTAATATAAAATATTGTTACAAACACAATCGACTATGTATGTATAACTAAAGAAATTTTATTTTATTATAATAAGGAAAAAATTCGTTCAAAATCTCTACTCTCTTCGATAAATATAATACATATACTCATATATTCTATTAACAATAAATTATTCTTAAATAATTAATTTACAATTATTTTAAATAATTATAGAAGTCGGATTCGAAACGTCGTTTATTTAATTCGTTTTGTTTAGCACCTATTAATACATTCTGCTTACTATTTACATTTAATTTTATTCTAATGATTAAATTAATTATTTAACAATTAATATTAAATTAATTAAAAAGATATTGGAAAGGTTACGAACCATGAGAACAAAATTAAATGTAAACAGTAAGCAGAATATAGATATTAATAGCCGCTAAACAAAATACAATTAAACAAAGGAAGTTTCGACTTCAATCGGGTCATTCTCAATGTTAAACATGTACAATATCGTTCAATAAAATATTTATATAAACAGATTTAAAATATCAACGGCTTAATACTAAAAATTAATAAGAGGAGATAGAGACTTCAGCTTGATGTAAAAAATTGGTAGCATAATCGCATCCTGTGGGTGTCACATTGGTATTAAATAGCATCTTGCTGTCATATCCAAGAGGCACAATTTCTAACACTGTCATCGTGCGTATAATAGAACGGAGATTATTCGTTTCTAACGATGCGATAGAGTCTCTTTATTACCGAGTTGAATAATAAAGAAGTATAAAATCGCAATTTGTTCTTTCTTTATTTCTGTATATTCTAACTGATCTTATTTCGAATTTTAAGTAGTGGAATAAACTGTAAGATTTTATATTTCGACTGATCTCATTTTTATTTCTGAATTGTGGGACTAACTTTAAAATTATTTCTAAGACTGAGTATTTTTTTCACTATTTTTATCGACATTGACTATATGTAATTTTATCAAACTATTGTAATTGCGACACGTTAGAAGCGAATAATCTCCGTTCTATTATACGCACGATGACAATGTTAGAAATTGTGTCTCTTGAAAATGACAGCAAGATGATATTTAATAAATAACCAATATGATAATCACAGGATGCAATTATGCGATCAATTTTTTACATCAAGCTAAAGTCTGGTTCTCCTCTTATTAATTTTTAATATTAAGCCGTTGATATTTAAAATCTGTTTATATAAATATTTTATTGAACAATATTACATATTGAACATTGAGAATAATCGGATCGGAGTGTCGAAATATTGTTTGTTTAAATTCGTTGTATTTTGTTGAGCGCCTATTAATATATTCTGCTTACTATTTACATTTAATTTTATTCTCATGGTTCGTAGCCCTTCTCAACATATTTTTAATTTATTTATTTACTTGAACCACATTTACATTATATAAATTAATATTAATACTAGAAATCGCGATTGTCATTTCTGATAATTTTTCTTTTCCAATTAATTTGCACATGGACTTTAGACTTTTGTGACTTTTCATAAATAATCATAATTAATTGCAAGTAATTTTACTTTTATATGTAGCAACCCTTCCTCATAAAGAGTCAAATTTATTTTGAACAGCGATTCGTTAATTTAGATATATTATTCCGCGATTCTAGTGTTAAATTTAGATATATTATTCCGTATATTGATTACTATGTTTTTCGTTATATCATCGCAGGAGGATCAAGATTGGGGTTTTGTCGCGATGGTTCTCGATCGCCTCTTTCTGTGGATGTTCACGATAGCTTCAATAGCCGGAACCTTCACTATCCTATGCGAAGCACCGGCACTCTACGACGATACAAAACCGATTGATACGGAATATTCTTCCGTTGCTCAACAGCAATATCTCCCATCCAGTCAAGAATTACTGAAGTCTATGGTGTTGTAGACATATTCGTTAGGCCACGCGCGATGTGTATCTAATGTATTATCAACATAAAAAGGGAAGCGGCGAACTGTCTTGCCGAATCTAGCTAAGTTGTGATAGGTCATAGCCGTGGAACCGAAGAAACCAATCTCCAAACGCGAAACGCAGTTCGCGAATGTTCATTATATACATTACGATTCGTACTCAGACATTTAAATTATATATTTAGATAAATTACGATCTTCGATTTTAAGACGTATATATGGAATACAGTTACAATGCTAGAGTCTATTCGGTTCTAGGAACTGGCCTAATATGAGCGTGATTTAATTCCGAAACAGACAATTCGCTAGCTTGCCTTATGAGCGACGATTACAACACGATTATATTCCCGAAACAAAAATTGTATTTGTATTTATTATTATACGCGCAAATAGTGCGCGACTCGTTCTTTGATAATAACGTCTATTGATGTTCGCAATGTTACGGCAAAAGATTTCGCGATAGGTATCATTTGTAAAACTTTTGGTAATGTTGGTTACACGATATGTAACGGTGGTATCTTATCCGCACACTTAAATCTAATTATATATAGGACAAGTTTCATGCTCCAATTAATATCTTCCCAGCGAGCATTCGATTCATATATGTAGCGTAGTTTTTCGATAAATTATAAACAAAACTTTTTTCATT
>NW_017305987.1:268931-271727 GCF_001594115.1 Trachymyrmex septentrionalis | reverse complement strand
TTGTTCGATATACTGATGTACGCATTAAAAGCAAAAATAAAAATTAAAAAATCAAAAGTTAATTAAGTCTCTTAATTAAACATGAACACATACCTATTTTAACCAGGCAAACACAAACGAACGCTTAACTGAATATATATTTTATTATTTCATATACAAAAGTTATATGATACAATATTTGTGTAACTAATCTGTGAAACAAACGGAAAGTAGATAGGACAAAATACATTTCTACGTAGACTAGTTTAATATCTTAGTGCCTGAATTTAAAATGATATACTTGTTTATGAGGTAAATAAAAGAATTATCAAGACAATGAAAGATTTCAGGCGATAATAAATAAAGAAATATGTTACGCTGCACTGATTAATGGACGCATATCCTCGACAAAGTCAAAATCATGATTTAAAATTATTATCTAATAAAAATGTATTATAAATCTTTGAAAATCAAACTGTGCTCCTGTTTCTAATCATTTAATTTTTCACTTACAGTATTTAATTGTCTAATTAAATAATTTAAACATATGGACTTGTAAGAACGCATTCGATTTCCAGATTTATATTAGAATTGCATTAGCAAAGAAATGTTTAGCAACGGAAAGATTTTAAAAACCTGCAGCTTTATAAAAATATTATCATTACCAGAGTTCATCAATAAATAAGTAAAACGAAGTTATAGAAACAAAGATTAACTAAGGAGAAAGAGAGATCATAATTATATTACGAATCATAATTATATTAGAAAACAGGTCCATTCGGAATAATAGAATTCCCTGAGATGTTTCAGTCCAAACAAAATCAGACTTAAAATGTAAGGATACTCTCTCTCTCTCTCTTTCTCTTTTTAGAGAATAAATCTAAAAAGAACACAATTTAGAAAGAGAAAGGAAAAATGATAATCTTGATTATTTAGATCAGGATTTATAATAAAAAAAAAGGTTGGAGAACATATTAATTACTCAACAAAGGAAGAGAAAGAAAAATTGTTTCGCCACTACTTTATCTATCTTGTGTTTCTTTGTAAAGCTTTTTTACTTTTCGCGTTGCTAAACGTTTCTTGTAAGTTCTCAGCTATATTCCAATGCTATATATCTTCAAAGTAAAAGCTTCTTCATATAAGACACGCTGTATATAAACGATATATATAAACAAGAACATCAGAATAATGATTAATTATTTACTTTCACTGTATTATATACTGCTCTGGCACCATAGAAGACATATTCTTAACAAATGCATCGTCATCGCAACAAATAATATAACATACGTAAGTAAACTACTACATCACTTATTACCAAAAAAAGTAATTAGTAAAAATAGAATACACACATTATGAAGGTATAAGAACACATAAATACATAAAGTGTGAGAATACAAAATGTTGTGAGAATTGTATAAAATCATTTCTCAACGTTATTATTGATACACATTTTACCTAAAATTATAGGATTGTTTCTTTGAAACTGTATAAAGTGAAAATAGACATTATTCGATAAATAAATTTTAAACTGCAAAAAATAAATGTCGATTAAACATGATGTACTCTCTTAAACGTAAAATTAATTAATTCACCTGTGATTACGTACAACAGCTATTGTTATTAATTAATTGCTATTCATTTAATTAAGTTTAAACTTGTTAATCGTTATTAATATGAAGATAACGAAGAAATGGATATAAAAAGTATAGATCTATTAATTTCTTAGTTTATAAATTTCTGTAAAGCAGTGTTCCTCAATTAACAAAGCATTGTTTATCTTGTAATTTATAAAATGCTAGCCATCGAAAATAATCTCTTAAAAAAACAGCAAGTCTTTATTAAAAAACTTTCTCTCAAAGCTTAATGTATTATATACTACTAAACTTCTTACTTCTAATATATACTATTAAACTGTAATACTAATTTAATACTATTTTTTGAAAAACATATTTCATTTTCTATAGCTATAAAACTTTAGAAAAATAAAAGATTAAACATATAAAATAAGAAATTTAAGTGATTGAGAAATACTGCTGTTATGTATCTTTTAAATTCTTCGTCAAACTGGCTCGTTGTGGAATGTTGTTTGTTCGACTATCTAAGCCGAATATATAGGCAGAATTATTATGTCATGTATAAAATAAGAACAATGCACAGGTCAATCTTTTTTACATATCCGGACTTATAGATTTCGAATATGAAACTTATAATCAACAAACGTATGTATAATTACATTTTGTGATAAGACATTATGCCATTATAAATTCATCTACATAAATATATCTGCAGTCTTAATATAAATATATTATTAAAGCCAAATTAAACAATAAAATCATAGACATATTGCATATTCATAATGTTTTCAGACAGGAATTATCAAGAATATAATATTATCCTTGCAATTAGAATATTAAGTCATTAAAACAACTATTAAAAAATATAACTTGCAGTAGAACCAATGACTATCCTTAAATATAAATATAATCGATGGATATAAAGCAAATGGAGAAAAAACAGGAAGATAAGAAAGAACAAAAGTACATCGAAAAAATTGTACTCGTAATAACGTTGATTTTATGAGCAATCTGGAATTATATATGTATATGCATGTGTATATACAGAGTGTACAAAAAGTCCCGGACCCTTCAAATATCTTGAAAAGTAAGCATTTTTGAGAAAAATGTTTCAAACAAAAGTTATATAGGGTTTTAAAAGATTTATTCACTGATCACATCCGTTTGATCCAAAGTCAAACTTTTTGTACATCCTGCGCGCGCGCGCGCGCGCACACACACACGCACTCTCTCTCTCTCT
>NW_017305987.1:267819-268904 GCF_001594115.1 Trachymyrmex septentrionalis | reverse complement strand
CACGCACGCACGCACGCACGCACGCACGCACGCACGCACGCACGCACACACACACACACACACACATTATTAATAATAAGTAGAAGGAAGAACAAAAAAGCTCTCAAGGAAGCATGAGAAAAGCTATCAATAATCAATATAAAATTTGAATCACACATTAATCTATTAGTAGAGGTTGACAGATGAATTTTCAATAAAACATGGAAGACTGTTAGGATTTCCGAAGCATCATAAAAGGTATTGGAAAAATTGAAAAACTCGTGGCTCTTTTGAAATACAATATGATAGTATCAACTTCAATAAGCCAGAGAAAGTTTTGTCCGGCATCGCAAAATATATTAAATTATCCAAGTGACTATTTCTCAATTTAACTGGAATAAAGAGAACGCGGAACACACTGAATTACAATGCCATAACGGCCACACGAAACTTCCTTCAAAAAAATCTCTTTTCTGCTGCCCTAGTGCTTATCAGTTTTTTCGATAATATTGTACGCATAAACATAAATAATTTGTAATAAAATAAAAAATAACGTATATACTCTTATTATAATAGATGTTTGTAATCTTTTTTCATTGTACGCAAAATATATATGCTCTTTTTTTATAATACGCTTATATAATATATACCCAGCTATTCGCGGAAGAACGCTTAGATATACACGTTTGTCCTCCCGCATATCAAGTTTTCTAGAGAAAAAATTAGATTACTCTCTTTGTAAATATTATTCTTCGCGATGTCATATTTAATATGATACAAAAATAAAAATACACGATAGTATTATCTGGACACGAGCCAAGGCAGCTTTCATAATTTATATTCATCCTATTCTCTACTTCGTTTGCAATCATATACATCATATAAAATAATGTAATTGAATTTAGTATATAACCACATATACAATTATTATTACTTAAAATGATTAAAAAGTATTCTTTAAAAAAATCGATTTGAATATTTCTATTTAACGTAAAGCAATGAAAGTGTCCAAAAAAATTCTCGTGTCCAACTTTTCAACAATAAAATCGCAAATATATTCTTATTTTATATTAAAAATCTAAGAGCTGCAATAATACTTCTGTATA
>NW_017305987.1:254971-267098 GCF_001594115.1 Trachymyrmex septentrionalis | reverse complement strand
ATATATATATATGTATATATAGAAATGCATAGAGAATAATTAACTAATATTACTTTTTTTATAAATTTATACACAAGATTTCTGCAATAAAAAAAAGAAAGAAAAATACTAATTTTTTTTCGCACACATATAAATAAGAATATAATCTGCTTTTGCAAAATGTACCTGTAGTTCTTTCCTTACAATCACACTTTGTCATCATTTCTTACTACTTTCTTAATCTACTGTATTATTATTATATAAAAGTCCGTAATATTCGTGATACCATGTCATACAATATCATAATTCACACTGTACGTTAGATTAACCAGGACTTGTGTTTGATAAATCATCATTTGTATATTGTAACACAGTAATCTTTCCAGTCTGAAGTATCAAACATGTAATATATAACTTACATGGATGTTTTTAACAATCCTTTCTTTCCGTTGTTATGTGCGATAAGCGAAGGATATCAAGTAGCTTTTTATAGAATTGCAGAGCATCTCGATACGAGAAGTTGGAACCTATGTATGAGCGTGAATAAAATCAACCTTTCCACGTGCCAATGTAATTTTTGCAGTTTGGACAGAAGTGATGAACACTCATGAAAGCATTCATACAATATGGCAGGCATGAGCAAAGGCAGCATCTGAAAAAAAGAGAATATCTATAATAAATACTATTTATGAGAAAATTTATATAATATCGTTATCGTTTGTTTAACATTTGATTTACATATAATAACGTTACGTGTTACAAAAGCACATTTTTCACGCTATAATATGTAATTATATTTTGTGTGTGAGAAATTATATGTACAAATTACAATAATTCAAATTGCAATAATCAATCTGAGAACAATAATTCTATGTTTCAATAATAAATATTCATAAATAAAGGACATTAAAAAGAGGCCGATTTTTCTTCACAAAGGTATAAGTAAAAAGGATAGTAGTTTTTTATAGATTTTAACCTCCTGTGAATACAATGTTAATAAAAAGTTCGGGATCGAGAGGGAACATCTTGAAAACTAAACATAAACATAATACATTTAAAGAAATTTTAATGTTCTTGTTTATTTTTCAAGGTATTCCCCACATGCCACGAACTTTTTAATAATTTTATCTTCAATATCTTATATCCAAGAGATCAAAATCTGCAAAAAAACTATTTCTTTTACTTACATCTTTTTGTGGGCAAAAATCTGCCTTTTTTTTGGAGGATATTAAAAAAGGATTCATTTTTGCCTAAAAGAACATAAATAAAAGAAATTATTGAAATTTCTTTAAAATACGTATCATGTTCATGCTCAATTTTCAAAGTGTTTCCTATCGATTTCGAACTTTTTTTATTAACGTTATCGTATTCAGGTCAAAATTTATTTTAAAAAAACACTATTCCTTATATTTATATCTTTGTGGGCAAAAATCGGCTTTTTAATATCTTCCTTTAGATTTCTATTGCTAAATAATTAAAATTAATAAATTCAAAAGAAAAATATATAAATATACATCATAATCGGAGGAACAAAAAACTTCGTTAAATATAATCGATATATATATATTTATGCAGTAAGCGTAAATTATAAATACATACAAAGTAATTCATCACTTACCCAAGTAAGCAGAGTATGACACAGCAAATGTGAGCACTTGGCTGATGATCCGATATTGTAGTAGTTTTGATATCGGCGTGACATGTTGGACAGGACATTTTCACTGCATTCGGCCCTAGGGCGAGCACTACATGTTGTTGAATGACCCGTACTTGTGTCCGCGGTACGGAATTCGGTTCGGCATTGAAATGTGGTTGCGATGTTGATCGACTTGAACCCGGATAAACTGATGGCATAGGCATTGTCGTTTGATTTGGTGGTTGATTGTCTGAAATTATATAAGATTTACTATCTATCTTACACATCTTCTTTATCATTAATTAAAAAGAATTGACATTAAAAATTTCTATATAAAAGAAATAGATAAAAAATGTATGCTAACAATTGAGTCACAAATTTACAAATAAGAAATAAATTAATTTATTTCAGAAATAAATTAATTTAATTTAATTTTAATTTTAATGAATGTTAGTTCAACATCTTAACACTCGGAACTGTAAGAGCGCTTCGTATTTAACGTTTAGATATTTTTTAATTTTACTATATAAGACTTGGAAATTAAAAATTTCACATTTCAATTTAATTTTATACTATAAAAAAGTTTCAAATCCACTTTGTATCAAGATATCACATACATGGCATGGGCATTTGTATTGGCGCATTTCCTGGAGGATACGGTGTGGGAATAACTGGAGGGTACGTAGGTGCTGCTCCTGTGTTAGCTATGGCTTCCTCGTAAGACGGCGGAGCGGTTGGCAGAGGGGCCGAAGGTTGTACGTTAGTAAAACCCAAGTTCTTCTCCATTTTCTCCTAAAAAAGAACTGAATCCAAAGTTCTGAATCCAAAACAATTATGTCCAAAATGATAATATAGATTAAAATACTAAAAATATATAAACTATTATTTTCAGGTCATAAAAATAAAAAGAATTTCGAATTTTTCATGAGTATATTTTCTCATGAACGTTGTCTTTTAACGTTGTCTCTTTTTAAGTGTTGTCTCTTTTTAAGTTGTTGTCTAGTTTATATAAATATAAATAACAATCTCTCTATTTATTACTAGGCAAATATATATCACGTAATTAAAAAATGTGATATAAAAATAAATAATATAGCTCGGTATTTACATAAATAAATAATTTTATAATGTTATGATTCATATAATTATAATAAATAGAGAAATCAAGAGAATTCATTTCAGGAATTTTTACATGCATCGAGGAAATAATATTAAATAATAGCATATTTTATTTATCATTTATTAAATATCTTTATGTTTACAATAAAATGCCACGAAAGTAAAAAAATATACAATTTATTATGACTTTATCTATAAAAAAAAAAACAAATAAAAGATTATCAAATGTGACTGCCGCCCGTAATTTTTTATAATACACATTAAAATACATTTCCTTTTTTCGCCGCACATAACATTAACGTTGATGCATTCAGATAATTTTCTCGGAAAATTTATAAATAGCTATAGAGATAATATACATATTTCGTAGTATTTTATCATCGATCCTGTGCAGGGCATTCATGCACAAGATCGTAACACAACAATATAACAAGGTCAAATCATAATGAATCAAGGCACGCTTATATATAATTATTGCTAAGTATTATGCTGTTATTATGCTGCTATGAAATGCTATGAAATTTATTATCGAAGACTAACAAATCTTTTCGCGGAATATTTGTAATGTTAAATATCTTAAACATAAAAAAAAAATTATGTTCTTATTACTTAATTGTACTTCTTCTTCCTCTTACATTAGGCCTCTCGCCTGTGTTACACACCTCTCTCATATGCTTATGGTGCGCACGTTAATGATTCAATTGCCACAAACATACGGGATCTACAATTTTAATGCAATTCTAAATGATAGATTTTTTTTGTGAGCAAAGATACTCTCGGAAGATTACCGACCTTTTTCGAAAGGAGACACGAGCGTAAATATTTTGATTCCTACCAGGATCGAATCCGGGACCACTAATATGATAGATTAGTGTGCTGTCTGCCATGCCACGCTCGCGCTAGCCATTTAATTTTACATCACAAAATCTAAATTTCAATGAACCTTAAAATCTAAACATTATTGTCTAATAAGGAATGAAAATCGCGCTTTTAAAAACGTCTTTGTTCGAAGATAATAGCTACTAGTAATTAAGTATCTTTGAGAAAAAAAAAAAGATTCCGCATCTTTTAACAAGAAGAAAGTAAAGTTGCAGCAATTTGACACAATCGTCTGCAAATACAAGTACAGGAGATTCTTGATATTTTCATTTCAAGATCCAGTGGGATTTAAAAAGATATATTACATCAAGAAACTATCTGCGTAATGCATACGAAAAGGTCTGGGAATCGCGGCATGTAATGAGACTCGCAATAACATCTAAATGTAAATAACGAACGGGTACACACACATTTGTGCTGGCGCGCGAATAGAAAGTTGGGCGGATGTTAAGTAATAGAGACACGGTATATATATTTGCCAGCGGAGTCGCACGTAGAAAGCTTAAAATCCCGAACGCATACTGGTACCTCGTAATACTTTGGATGGTTTTTATTATGATATCTTATTTCAAAGCTGATACGTTACTCAAAACCGTGAATGTATTTACGCTGCTGTGCTCGAATAAACATGATTCGTATGTTACATTAATGATATGATAAGCACTGTACATAACGTGTCTCAGAGATTTCCCACCATTTTAGCTGTAAATTTTTAACTTTAGAATAATCATTGACCAAAGTAAATATTTTAACATTTATAAATGCGATACATATTTATAATTAAATTATTTGTAATTAAAGTCAATATTTTAACAGCTAGACATGCGATACATTTAAGATATATATTATTAAATCGAATAACGCTTATGGCAAAGCTTCATAAAGCTTTCTTATATTTGTATTTATTTATTTATTTATGTATAATTATTTCAGAAATTAATTATCTTAAGAGAAACTCTGTTACAAAAGAATACTTGCTTTTTTTCGCGTATTGTATTATTATCGAGCAAAATGTATTGTTTTAATCTCCATTTCCGTGTTATTAATGCTTCCGGCAGGAAAATCATGTAAGTCTATTAGGGAATATAAAATCGGATCTTAAAAGAAGCTTCCATGAAATCATGTTTTTAATTGACAACAGATACAAAGGTACTAAGCCCGTTGTATGAATTTCCTTTCGCTGAAATGATTCCGCGTCGTGATTTCCCCGTAGCTTCTACGATCACACGCTCGGTTCTGTGATCGGATAAGAATAAAACAATAAACTATGAACAATGCGAATATAACGGAATGAATGCTCCCAGTATTTGTTTTAAAATAAGATAATAACGCAAAGTCATATTAACGTTATTATACGATTTATCTGTTTAAATGTCCTTGCAATTGATTTATTTTTACATATTTTCGCCATAAAATTCTATAAAATTATTTACACTATATGTAAATTCTTTTATTCCCAAATTTTCTTTTAAATAATTTCTTGTAAAAATTATGATATTTGTCTTACATTTGGAGTATATAAACAAACATGTAATGTGTTTAATATTTTTGTAAAATTATTCTTCTCTCTCTTTCTCTCTCTCTCTCTCTCTCTCTCACACACACACACACACACACACACACACACACACACACACACACACACACACATTTCCCTTTTATGATTTTTAGAAAACTTTCCTTTAAATTAAATTTTTGTAACTTTTTACAATGTCTGTATTATACATGGAATATTCAAGGATATAAAGCACAAGCGTAACATGGGAAGCTTACCAACAAGCTATGCGATATAACATCACCCTCTTTCTGTTTAACATTGCCGAACAATAACGATTCACTTGAGCTTCACCATGTTACACCATGTCATCTGTCTCTCGTTGGCTGCCATGGTGGACAGCACGCGAGTCTACTTGAGGTCTGTTCGCGTTGCTTACACTCAGAACATCTTCGTTTTCTCCTCTTTTCAACGCCCAAATATGTATCTATCTCATTTTAAGTTCAAAAATTTTTGGAGATTTCAAGCAACGCGAACAGATCTCTGATCTATGCTAGGGAACTCGAATTCGATTCCCAGCAGATCCCAGAAGAAATTTTTACGCGCTCGTAGCTCTTCTTCGACGATATGGCAAACCACCAAAACTATGTTCAGATTACCATGAGTGCCACCCAGATATCACTTGTTATTTACCAAACGTTAAATAAGGATGACATGATACTCGAGAAGTACCCGGGTGAGAATTCGAACACGTCCCAAGAGTTATCTATTGCCAAGAAAACCTCTCAAACTGCTGTTGGAAACCAGCGTTAAATTGTAGGTCCCATATGTCTAATGTGTCCGGTGAATATACCTAATATTCGAATAAATGAATAAAAAAAAAATGAATAAAAACACACATTCGAATACTTCTTTTTTATTCGCCAAAAAACGAATAAATATTTTTTCATTCCATTTGAATGAATATTTCTTGAATATGATTACGAATGTTTTCGTTTCGTATTCACTTTTACTTTGTATTATCTGCACATAGCTTGCAAGCTTGCAAGAGAAAATAGAAATCTATAAAAACAATAGCGATGACACTACGATAACGATTTGCTTCGATAATTCGCGACCTATACAATGGGCATCCTTATTCAATCTATAGGTTAAACAAAGACTTTTTTATTAGGAATAAATAATATATCTCCACCGACTTTAATGTCCACAGACCATAAACGACGCGCCCAAGATATCTTATAAAATATTTATAACATTACTGTGACGTAATCGGAATTATATTGGAATGTGTATGACGCTCTATCAAATAGATATTTATAAATAAAAAAATGTATTGCTTTCTAAAATATACTTTTCAAAATTTCTAAGTTTTCTTCATAAAATCTGAATATTACAATGACAAAAATAAATAAAATTCCTTTTTTTTTACTTAAAGTCATCAAAACGCTGGTTATATAGTTAAGGAGTAACGATTGCTTTTGGAACTTTTTTTTCAGTTTATATTTTGTTTGAATGAATATAAATACGTTAAATATTCATAGGATTTTTGTGAACAAATACTTTTTAAAAAAACCAAAATTTTAAATATATACAATTTTTGGAGCACAATTTTTAATTACATTTTTTTTATGTGAAAATTTTGAATAAATACAATTTTTGAAGCACAATTTTTCATCAGGCACGCTTAATTGACACTACATATATCTTTATACAACCTACGTGTGCAAGTATACGTTTGAGAAGTAGACTTTGAGATGTTATTTCGCCATTGAAATGATATTCAGAAGTATACCTGGCAAACATGCAACGTGTGCATAGCAGACGGTCAAAGCCGGAGGCGATCGAAATCGAGATTTATCGAATTATGCTTGAACATATTACGATAAAATCGCAGCTTCCTGAATATTATACACAGCGTCTTAAAATTCCTCCCCTCTATTGTTCGTTTCTACCAATATAAATTAATTTCAATCTTTTAGCTTACTCTTTATCTTTTTCTATATTCCTAATGGGAATGTAGAAAATAAAAACTTTCTACAATAAACTATTGCCTAAGTTTCAAGTCTTAAGCCGTAAATAACCAATCATATAGTCGATTATTCTTCTCACATTCGACTGTGTGGTTGATCAATTTCTTATGGTTTAAAACTTAGGTAATGATTTATTATAGAAAGTTTGTAAGAATTAAAACTGGAAAAAAGCACATAATTCATATCTAAGGCGATTCCTTTTGTGTCTACCTTTTTTTTAATTGGTTCCTGGATACAAATAATTACATATACACTTCTAGGACATCAAAATTATTTTTGCACGCTGCCGATTAACTCTTTTTATATCCTCTGACTTTTGTATTATATAAAATACTCCAAGTAAAATACTCCAAAACAATTATCTTTAAAAAGTTTAAATAAAAAATATATATACGTGTTATTAATAATTTTGTAGTGTTAAATTAAATTTAATAAGCTTATACTTTGGCTACATTTGGGAAATATGCTGTCAATGCAATTGCGTCATTCTATCTTCATTCTTATCACTCGCTAGAAAATAAGCGACGATAAAATGGCGTAAAATAGCTGACATTCTTCGAACGCAGCAATATATAACCTAAACTTGTTTCAATTTAATTTTTTTTCTTTATAAAACTCTACAAAAATCACTAATAATATGAAATAAAGTGGGAATATAAAGAAAATAAAATGCTTATAAATACCAACACCAGTTTTTCGTGTATAAATTTTTGTTAACTAAATCAATGTAAACGTTTTGAGCCACTTTCAGTACAATAATCGCATATTCTAAATTCTAAATTATAAATTCGCGCATTATGGCAATCACTTAGATCACATATCATCATGTAAATCAAATAATGCAACCAAAGCCAGATCTGTCAGATAATTTAAATTATAGAGATCCAGGAGAAATTCGCAAATAGATATATTTTTTTATGTCATTCATGAGGAAGTTTAGAAAAATATTCAATCTTATATATAAATATACTGGATCTTTATGATTTGAATTATCTGACTTTGTTTACACAGTTTGATTTTCACGATATATCATCTAAGCGACTACCAACTATCACGACATACGCGAATTTATAATTTTGAATATATTATTGTACTATTATCGTACTGAAAATGAATCAAAACCATGAAAGTCAAAAGATTTCCTAAATTAACAACATATTTAGACAGAGCAATTAGAAGTCAACATAAGTAATAAGAAATATTCTATTCTAATAATCTATAGGCCTATTCCTAGAATATGTATGTTATAAGCTAAACTTTTGCACCAGGTGATCTTTCTTCCTTTTCTCTTCAAGAGAAAAAAGAAAAAGAAGAAAGATGAACTAATACAAAAGTTCAGCCAAAAAGAACAGGCCTTATGTCATATTCCAATAACACCTGATAATCTATATCTATGTCATATTCTAATAAAACCAGATATATCAGGTTTTATCAGATTGTGTGACATAAATTATTGAAATAGGATATCTCGAGGGATATATCTCTTATTATATTAGATTGATATATTAAATTGATATCTAAATATATTGTTAATTTATTATATGAAATTATGAGGAGTTCTCACTAATTCTTATGTATAATACATCATTCTTAAGTTATCGGAAGATTTACATTAATTTAGTTAATTAATTAAAATATGTATACGTATGAAAAACTAGTGTTGGTCTTACTTACAATTAGTCTTATAGGTCTTTCATCTCTTTGATCAATAATATACATATACGTTTTATTTAATTTCCTTTTAAATAACTTTTACGAAAATTTTATGATATTTGCATTATGCTCGGAATATTTTAAATATATAATATGCCTATAAATAATACAGATGTGTGTTATAAGACGCTATTAATTTAAAAGAAAATTTGATAAAAGTCATAAAAGGAATAAAGAAGATAAGAATAATTTATATAAAAGTATTAATGACTTATACTCATCCGTTCTGATCTCGTAAACGGTTATCTGGTTTCCCAACGTGAGTCATCGAGATTTTACAATAAAAACTAAAAGTTTAAAAGCTACAAATCTAAATATTTCAATAAAAGTTGAAAATGTTTTTCAACTTTTCGATTTCTTTTTTCCTTATAAAATTCAACCAAATCATTAACAGCAAAAAATATATATTATGTAACAATTATATATTCAAGATAAATGTTGACCGAAAACAAAATTTAACCTTCGCAACAGACAGATAAAATTCCAATTACGAGCATGTGCCGATAAATATTCGTATATAATTCACATATATACGTGCGGCACAAAGACGACACATGCAATTCCTATTCTTATATAATTTATACGAAACAGGAATAATAGGATGTCATTCACGATTAACGCACGAACTCGTGCGTGTCGTGATCGTGATGTTAAACATCGCGGACAAGGTGAGCGACGTTGAGAAAAGGAAACACAGAAAAAAAAAGTCCATCGCGATGAAACGCTTCGTCGAGCTGGTCGATCTCGTAGGAAGAATGTGCAGACGATGCAGAAATGTGTTACTCACCGTGTGTCCTGCAGGCGAATTAAGCAACTGTCTTGACGTAATCGTCGAAACAAATTAGGTTATCGTCTCCTCGACTCGATTGGAGCTCGTCAAATGCGATGACCTGGCGACACTGCGCCGGCGATGGGACACAAGTTAGAGCGTCGCGAAAAATTGTCGAGGGCACGTCACTGCGACTCGCGGCCTTTTACCGTTTACGTGCAGTGCGTGATTCCTCGCGTAACGAAGAACGAGAGCGAAAGGAAAACGCACAACGGAGTACACTGTACACTGCTGACTGCAGTATTATGTACACGAACAAAAGCCGTCACCTTCTTCCGCGATCGGAACGAAACGACGACCAAGTGAGAAACTGATCTCTCGCGGACGTCGAAAGACTTTCAAGCTTTCTATCTTTCGGTAATTCCACGTATTTACCTGCAATCGATGCGCAAATACCGACTGTGATAATAATCGAGATACCAACTGTGGTACCTCCTCCATCATAGTGGCTCCCTCTATGGTTTCCTTCACCATGAATAATGGGAGTGACTCATCTTTCTTCTTTCCGCCATGATGGTAACCATGGCGACCGTTAGTAAACATGTTGCGAAATGTGGAGCGCATTTCGGGTCGTTTGGACTAGACAGTCATAAAAATGTTTAAACAGCAAAACTGTTGCGTTATGCTGAACGCAAAAAAGTAGTCGACGTTACTCATTGAATAAGGATAGTGTCTATTGAGCGCTTCCTGTCCAATGGCTCCTGTTAACTGATATTATAATCGATGATATATATAACTGATAATATATATAAGCAGTATAAACTGCTGTTTTCAACATAAGTAAGTCTGGTAAGTCAATTCTATTAACTAGGATTACGAGTATTATTTGCAATTGGCTTTGTTCCCATATTCACTACTATATTCAATGCTGATCGAGTACAAATGGCGTACTATAGATGTTCAGTATTGGCAGCATATTCAGCAGTGAATATCGCAACACAATAATACTATTATCTTAATTGTCTAAAGTATTATTTATTAGTATTATTTTAAGCAATTGGTAGTATTATATTACAAATTTACAGATAAACTAGATTCAACTCAATAAGCTTTTGTACTTACTGATTAATCAGTTTATTTACTATTTACATTATTTTTTACTTTTTTTTTTTTGGTAGACAATGGACAATATTCATGGCTGTCAAATGAATACTATTCAAGTCTGTTTTTTAAGGAGAGAAGTCTGTTTTTTCAGACTTTTTTTTTATGAGAGATCACTTGTGTAAAAGCATACTATTACCAGATCTACTATGCTGAAACACAGTTTTGTATTATTTTGTATCTGAGCCTGTTGAAACTATTGAATAAAGATTTTGATGATTAAACCATGTTAACCTGTTCTAACTTACCAGGAAGGGACAGGAAGCACTTTATTCACCAGTATCAGACTATTGATCTTCTACCTCAGAGGATCCAAAATGTTCATCTACATTCTATTCTTATATAGGAATCATATCGAAAACAAGTGCTTTTGGAAACTGAAGAATTATTTGCATTACTAATTTGATTTCCGAATTCAATGAAGACAATTTTGATAATAAATTCTATTTAAAGGCGAAGAATTAAAGAAAATTATGATTATAATTAAAGAAAAATTTTAAAAAATTATGCAATTTGCTAATCTTAATTAAAATCATAAATCAATTAACACAGATATAATACAACTTTAACAATTAATTCAAATAATTGCTTAAATACAAAATGATAGACATCACGTGGCTGATAATTGAACTAAAATTACACTTGCCAGCGCTATACAGGGTGGGGCAAAAGTCCCGCTACGATTGCAAAATTGCACGTCTACACAACACAACGATTAAAGCTAAACTGAGCTATACGTCACATAAAAAAATCAAAATGGTAGCGGGACTTTTGCCCCACCCTATACTTATGTACCAAAATCACACGTGCATAGGATATGCAACATCATTTCATCCTTCTTGTCATCAAACGTTAAACAAGGATGAAATGATATAATGATGCATACATCGCAAAGGTATGTTAAGTGGAATATACTCCTAGTGCATATAGAACAAAAAATAGGTTTGAATGTGGTAATTTTATTATTAAAATATTAATATACAATAAAATACACAGAGATACATGAGTAATACACTTCCATACTACAAGTTTGGCAGTAAATACTGAATAAGTACAATTAACATTACAATGAAATATTTAATACATGTAATAGTAGGCAAGGTAGATACACTACACGAATCTGGATGCAATCGCTCTTAGTTTAGTATAATCTCCTTTGCTGTGAATCTGTTCTTTCATTTCTGTTCGGAGTATATGTGGAATAGACACCTGTATTTTTGTACTGTATACTAGAGGTATGCCGTTATCTACGAGTACCAGATTGTTGCTATCAAACTTGGGAACTTTAGGGATCTGTTGGTGTTTCAATCCAACTAATATACTCTTTTTTTTCACCTCTTATT
>NW_017305987.1:254669-254871 GCF_001594115.1 Trachymyrmex septentrionalis | reverse complement strand
ATCAAACTTGGGAACTTTAGGGATCTGTTGGTGTTTCAATCCAACTAAAAAAAAAAAATATACTCTTTTTTTTTCACCTCTTATTCCAACTAAAATTCTATCACCTGAATAATACGTATAGCAATGTTTAAATAAATTTCCTATAAAATGATAATATGTAGTCTTTCATTTATTACCTAACCGATGTATCCCACCCTGTGCC
>NW_017305987.1:245736-254569 GCF_001594115.1 Trachymyrmex septentrionalis | reverse complement strand
TAAAATTCTATCACCTGAATAATACGTATAGCAATGTTTAAATAAATTAAAATGATAATATGTAGTCTTTCATTTATTACCTAACCGATATATCCCACCCTGTGCTTGTACAAGTGTATGCAACGTGGTGATCTACCCTACATCATAGCTTGCTTTTTGCTGATCCACTAATCGAATCAATTTAATCATCTAGCTCACAAGGGTTGGAGTAGAAATGTTTTTGCTTACAACACTTGCCACTACAAAAAGCGACAACATTATCATTTTAATGGATCCCCTCCCTTTAGGATAATCTGAAATATCATATAATATAAAAAAATTGCATAATGTATTTAATATTACAATAACATTTGTGGCAACATAACCTTCCTCTTAGCAGAAAAAAGATAAAACGATGTTTGAAACGATAAGTTAAATTCTTTTTTCTTAGATATTGTTTTATGGTAATTACTATAGAATACAAGTTTTTTCATTAACAATTCTAAGTCTAAAATCAGTTTGAAGTATTTAATCGCAATAACTTCTCTAAGATTTGTGATTGAGAATTGAAAGCACAATAATGTTTACATAAGCTCAACTTTCCTTAAGGGCAATGTTCACGATTATGCTAGAAATCGGTTCGAGAGACTCGGAGGAAAAAAGAATTGACCAATCGCACGTTCATGTGACCAAATTGTTCAAATGTGATTTGTAAATTTTTTCTCTGTCCGCGATCGATTTCTAGCATAATAGACATTGGGCTTTAGCATATTAAACTTAACCTAAAATCATTGACGGTGCGCAAGTGTGACGATACAGAAAACGGGATTTTTTCTTGTCATCATGAACAAGATACGTTGTCTCGAGAGAACGTTAATGCATTTACGATCTCTCGGTGTTCTGAGAGCGAGTTCCTCGTCCATGAGATATTTCAGCACGAGTAAAGATTCAGAGGAACAAAGCAAGGATTCGCTTTCGTCTGTGGAACCCAATATCAAAAAGGAATCTACAATACAAGTAAATGAGAATGCAGAAGCAACTCAGGAATCTCAAGCGAAATTGAGTGGTTTTGCACGAAGTTACGAAAAATTCTCGCACATTAACGATAAACAACCAGAAACGCCACAGACGTTTGTTTCCTTAATTCGCAACTCCAAATTTGTCGATGTAAATCTCTTCTTGTCATAGTGCGAACAGTTGTTTGACTGCTCTTTATTAAACACATAATATTGTTTTCAGTTGGGTGATCCCGAAGGAAAAGTCGTAACTGGTCAGATATATCATGTGGTTGGTGATGATCTGTATATTGATTTTGGATGGAAGTTTTACTGCGTTTGTCAGAGACCTGTCAAGAATGGACAGTATGTATAAATCTATTTTTTTCCAAAATACATTGTATTTTCCAGATAACCAAGTCTACTAAGATCATGTATTACTTTTGTGTGATACAAACTATGTTGATAGAACTCGAATAGTAGCCGAGCATGATCTCAGATAGTGTCGGTAGAAAGTAACAGAAAATAAGCAATTCCAATATCAAGATATTTTATAAAAAATCCTGCAAAAATTAAGTAGAAATTCTTAGCATAAAAACTGTGCATTTTGAATATTGCATGCTGATACAACATGTCATCACAAACTATATCAAAACTAAGCATAACGTGATATTATACGTATTATACTGGCAAATGTCATCAGAAATCCAATTTATTTGCTTGCATGGCGTAATGGCGAAAACATGGCAAAAATCAAGCATGTGCTGCTGTCTCAAAAAGTAACAGCAAATACACAGCAGAAACATGGCACGAAAATGTTATATTGAATCATATTTCTTCCGTTTGCCACTATTCAACTTAATTATCGATATTTATCTCGTATTTAAATTTTTGTTATGACCAAATATAAAGGCTCGCATAACGCGACGAGTGAAAATAAAAATGTGTAATATTTTCCTATCAGTTTAATTTTTGATACAATTCCTATACAGAATTTAGAATATTAAACTGATTTTTTAAAAACTGAGTAATAATTTCTGCTGTTTCTGCCATTAGTAGCTAATATAATAGACTAATTGTAAGTCATCATCATGTACATTTTCTGTTGTGTTTCTGCCACTAGTATCTAATATGACAGGCCATATTCTATTTTTGTCATGTTTCTACCATCATATTATGACAAGATATGCTCCATTCTTGCTGCATGTCTGTTATTCTATGTTTGGCAAGTCATGATGACAAAAACCAAGCTTAAAGAAGATGCAGTGGACAGGAATCTGCTCTACAATTGTGACTGAATTACCTATATAACGCTGGCATACTGCTAACATTTGCTATCTGGATTGTTTAATAACATTTGCTATATATCAAATATATCTACTGATGAATACTTAAATATTGTTGTTTTGTTCTTTATATTAGATACTATGTGAGAGAATCTAAGGTTCGATTAAGGATAAAGGATTTGGAACTTTCTTCGAAGTTCTTAGGTGCTGAAACGGATGTAACTCTTTTGGAAGCTGATTGCACTTTAATCGGCTTAATATCATCACCTTTGCAAATAGCAGAACAAAAAATGGCAATCACAAGGCCGACAAGGACATAAGATATTTATATATAATTATTAACGTTAATTTTGTAATATCTATGTTAAATAAACTATAGATAATATTACATGATATGTATGTAAATAGCATATTTCCAGCAAAACAATTTTGTACAAAGTAATATATAGTGTATGTATATTACATCGTTTACAATCTAAGTTTCTAGAGTTGCTTGCAGAAAAAGAACGAAATTAGAAACAAAAAAGAAAGAATATATTTTAAAAGAGCATTTATCTTAAAAAAATTTAGTTTTATTCTTTTTACAATCAGTTATTACATCAAAACTGCATTTCAGAATTAATTATTATAAAGTAATGATTATAAAAATAATAATTTCTTGATAATTAATATTGCAAAATTTTAATCATTCCAACATTCAAAAACTTGTTTTCTGGAATTTGTTTTTGGGTAATTATGTCAAATGAGCGACATGTGGATCGAGCATGTATACTAAGTAGATATCACAGTCGGTATCATTAGCTCGAATTAAATCTCGCGTAGGAACATTAGATGCCCCTCATGGTGAACATTGTATTGTAGTTCACTTCATCAGGCCGAGGAGCAATCTCATACCAGAGAGAGATTTCTCTCTGCTGATACTGAGTACCTATGCAACATTCACGAAATGTTGGCATTCTAAGGGCGGTATTGATAATCAGATCTCATATTCAAGACCTTAAGTACAATCTTAAGAGGTCAGAGGGCCGTATTAGCATCTTAAGACATTAAGACAATCTTGAAATAAGAACGGATTATTGCCCGTATTCATATTTAGACCTTATATTTAAGACTTCTTAAATTATCTTCAGATGCTCTACGAATTATTTTATTAGCTACTGAGCATTTAAAGATAAATTTAAGGAAATAAATGTAAGATCTGACTATGAATACGCGGACATATGAATACCACCTTAAGAATGGATTTATATACGGAGATAACGTATAATTTCTGTAAAGAAAGTGCCCGCGGAAGCGTTAAGACTATTAAATGTATCAACGTTTTTATACCTTCTTTGAAAATTCAAGCTGAGATCATGTATTGAAGCGTCAGTTTAATCGCTTATACCATCTTTTCGAATCGTTACTCGTTAGATATTTTTCTTAGCAATGCCTTTTCATTTCTGCGAGAAAGCAGCCGGGTGCATCTACAATGCAAGACAATTAGATTAGTTCATAACTAATATGATTATATCACTATCTTCTCAGCTTGTATCGCGTTTCTGCTTAGTGCCAATTTTCCGGATCAACCTGTAGCGATCGCGGAACCGGTTTGCGATGAATGAAGTCAGCTTCATTGCAAGTTATTTGCTAATGATTATGGCGAAAGTATTGACGAAGATATCGAAAGTGCGGCACGAATAGTTAATTAATCCTCGTTGCGATTACAGCACGCATGTCAATACAATATGTATATAATTACTCTATGAAAAAGAGCGTTGGATCGGTGGACTAATTCCAACAAATGTTGTCGTACACGCTTGTCGCATACGCTTAAAAAGTCATTTTTAATTAGCGCTTGTCTTTGTAGGGTCAAACATATTTTTATTTAATTTCGCTACTATTTTTAAAAGATGAAATCATCAATTTGCCTCCCTTATAAAAATTTAATTCATTTTACTGGAAAGAAGAGTAACTAGTAATTAATTACTTATTTTGAGTATTAATTAGATATATATATTAATTAGATACATATTGTGTTGTTCAGTGCTTTTAATACTCAAAATAAGTAATTAATCTTTTTTTTTTTTCAGTAATGAAAGGGCAATTTTGCTGAAAAATTTAAAAATTTTGGCTAGATACATCTGAAAGTAATTTCTTTGGAACATTAAAATAATTTGAGCAATATTGCAAAATGTTTTGATATGTTAGCAACCTTGTTTTGATCCAGCAAAATCACTTTCTCTCTTTCAAATCTGTATCTAGCTAAAATCTTCAGGTTTTCAGCAAAATTACTCTTTTAGGCCTTGTTTTGCAATTCACGGTTAACTCTTAACCGAGATTCAACTTATTCATGATCTCTTTCCAATTCTAGGATTGAAAAGAAATGAGAAATAAGTTGAACCTCGGACTCTCTTAAGAGTTAACCGTGAGTTGTGAAACTGGGCTTTAGGTGTTAAATTAAATTGGATTTCTGTAAAGGATTCGAGTTGGACTCGAATGGCACTGTGTCTACACCCAAGTAGCACAGCAGCGCTTGCAAAGTGCTAAAAAAACGTTTATACGCACATTTTTAGCGCTTTGTTAACACTTTGTAAACACTGTGTGCTACTTGAACTACACGTTCGTGCATTGAAGCAAATTCGTTCATTCGCGCTCTTCGCTCGATCTAGATCTGGCTCCAGAGGTGCGCGCATTTATGTTCGGCCACATAACATACATTATGAGGCCCGCCACTGCGACGACGGCTGCACCCCTTGGGGTACACGCGCTTATATGAGCGCCTGATACTTTCCAAAGGTCAACAATGACAGTAAAGAGGAGCTGCACCGCCTCGTAAAAGCGACGTTGCGACGTGCCTTGGTTACATTATGCAATCGGCTTTTTGCTCAGCGGCCTGAACTATATTTTCTTTTTCCTCGGCTAACCTCGCGCTCGCGGGAAGGCTCCAGCTACCGACAGCCAAGGCGTCCATTCACTTGCTTCACCAACGCGAGAGAGGAGCAACCGATCGGTTGGAGTAACCGAAAGAGATCGCGCGGCAGATATTTCGCGACAGAGGGATATCTCTTTCTCTCGCTTAAAGAGATTACATCTGTCGAGCGAACAATAAATAATGCTTTCTTTCTCTTTCTCTGATCGATAGGCGATATAATGATCTCGAGGATCGAAATTCCGTGACATTTTCGAATTCCGATGCGACGAACGACACGCGACATTGCGTAAGCGTGCGCATTACAGAAATACGTAGTAAAGTAAATCATGCTTTTTCCGCGATTTCACCGAATACAATGAGTAATGCTTTTAAATAATTTACGTATCTCGTACCAATAGCCCAGATAGAACACAAGGCTTTATATATATATATATATTAGGTTGAGTAAAAAGTCATCGCGTATTTTTTAACTCAAAGTTGTATATACAATATCTTCGTCAATAATGAATGAAATTCAAATTTAAAAAAAGGGTTTTAAAGCTTGAAATCTCTACTTTTAAAAGCTTATCACATTTTTTAAGTTTATATGAGTTTGATAATTTTTACATACCAAAAACTACGAGCTGAAAAAGACGAAAAATTTTCTTCTCACTTTGTGGATTTGTAACGTGTCCAAAACGAATTTGAGAAAATTTTCGATTACCTATCGTGAAAGCTTGATACTTTCCCTACAAAATCGTTTTTTTTTAATATTCCTACGACTTTTGATTACTGAGTTATCGCGGATTAAATAAAAGAATTATTTTGACTTTAATTGCTCATAACTCCATTAAAAATTGTCGTATCATATAATTTAAAAAAGAGATTTTTAAAGCTGAAACTTTATTCTATCAAGATATATTTATACTGTTGGTAAGAAAGTAATTGCGATTTTTACTGATAGATGTCTTTTAAAAAAATCCGATGACTTTTTACTTAACCTAATATATATAGAAAAAGAGAGAGAGAGGAAAGCTCCCTATTATGATACCGAGTTCATTTTGGGTAAATGCTAGAAGTCTATAGGCAGAATTTAAAGAAATAATAAGTCATTTTGATGAGAATTTAATAAGAGCTTTAAGATAATATATAAAATTTAATTTAAATTCCATTTTTTTTTAATTAAAGAAATGTAAAAAGTGAGCAAATCGCAAAGCCAACAAATTGTGCTCCTAATATGAGATACCCCGAGAAATCGATAGTAAAACGCAAAGTATATATCAGTATTACAATTAAAAAATTTTATTTAATGTTTCTAAAATACAAACAAACACAGCCAGCGTGCGCGAAAAATGAACATGCGATAGATTATATCCAGAACTTATCTTCAGGTAGTTGGAATCAAGCATCGCAGATATTGGCAGATATAGGCACTCTTATTACGATCATTTCCACGCCTTATGGTTTTACGATCATCAAATCTAACTTTTGTAATTAAACAATTCAATATATCCCGTATTTTTCTATTAGTACTATCTTATTCTATCACTACATGAAGAATTTATGCTAAATATTTATTTATTTATTAATAAACAAGGTTTAAATGCTCATCTCAATGAAACTTGAAGACATCCAAATTCTACAATCTTGTTTTACAATGACTACAGGCATGATCTAATAATAAATTTTCTACTAAAAATTTTTTGAATCCAAGAGCAATAAATTCATGGTGGAATCAATAGATAACGTTTATTAGTTTAGTAGAAACGCCGCTATCTCATATTATATAGGCGCCTATCTTATAACAGGAGATTTTTCTCTATATAATAGGGAGTTTTTGCAATAACGTGGATTCAGATATGGTGAACGTTAAAGTCATGTTATCCTTTTCTTAATTAGTTGTTAAGAAGAAGATAGCGTTCACCATATCTGAATAAACAGTATTGCAAAAACTCCCTATGTTTTAGAGTTCCACCCTTAGTGCTATCCAGGTATTACTCTATTTTGCTTGTCGTTTACCGAACGTTAAATAAGGATGACACCTCGATGTCGATTCGACGTTGAAATTATCAAATTGACGTCATCGATTTGATATCGATTCCATTGTCATTTCTCACTCTGGGCGAGAGCATCCGGATGGGAATCTGAACACGTTCCAGAGTGATCAATATAGTAAAGTCACAATAATGATAACATAGGACATCATGATGACGTATAGTATTTGAGACTTAAAATAAATATAAGTAACAAATAAGATCACAATGTCTTTATGATATTATTATGATTTTTGTACCTTACTTGAAAAATCAGTATAAATGTTGTACATGTATATGTTGCTAATAACACAGTAAGCACAGCAAGCTAACTAATAATAACGTAACATTATTAATATATAGGCTTTCTACAATAAATCATTACTTAAACTTTAAATTTTAAATCGTAAAAAATTAACTAATCACAGTCGATTATTCTCCTCCTATTCACAATTGTGATTGGTCGATTTCTTACAGCTCGTGACTTAAGCTATTAGGTAATGGCTTATTGTAGAAAATCTAACTCTAATATGTTATAATTTCACACTGAACAATATAATATAACACATGCTGTACGTAACAGTTACGTTCTTAAGTGTGAAATTCTAACATTAATATTATGTTATTGTAGAATTAATTGGTGTTTACTGAGAAATTGTATTTACTATAAGGGTAAGATGATATTCAATGCATAAGATGATTCCAACTCAAATTTTTAAGGTATTCAAGAATTTTCGGCTAATATTCAAAACGATCGAATTCATTATACAACATTGAATTGTTTGAGAATTTTCTCAATGCCCGATTATTATAAATAGATCCGCGATACTCTACACATCGATCATCGCGCAAGAAACATCCATCATGTACCGTAGAACGTACATATCGAGAAAGATGATCGTGGGAAGATGCTAGCCGGCAATAAAATAATGCCGGTATATTTTGCAGCAATCTAAGAGGAAGGATTATGAAAATGAAGCGCAACAAACGCCGGGGACAGTGTTCGTTTATAATGACGGCGGAAGGTGTCGTTGCGATGAAAATTAATGGAAATTAACGGGGTATCCCAATTATATATGCGCCTCGCGAAAATGGCACGTCGAGTCTCTCGCAAAATGACGTAACGATGTCTTATGTGTTTTCTATTAATTTACAATGCGATCGAAGCGAGCAAATTGGCAAATATGTAATTAATGGGTTAATAATATATCCTAAGCGGAATTGTAAAGGCTCGTAACTTGTTCTCGTAAAACTTGTAAGAACTTACGACTGATACTGTAATTCTATGTACCGTAATTCTATGTAATAAGATGTACGATCATTCGTAAATATCTACTTTATATTTCTTGTAAATATTAGCAAAAACTTGCCTGCAAAGATATTGCATAAAGTTATAAGCATTTGTAAGTTCTTCTACAAGTTTTACGAGAACATTTTACGAGTCTTACGATTCTGCTTAGAATTGACCCGCAAGTTTCACATGCGCGTGAAGAAACTAATTTTCGTCAAACATTTATACATATCTACTCAAATTTATAAGGAGTCTTGATTAGTTTGATTTGTACTACGTATCTATTCAAAGTTATTAATATTAATATTAATAATTTAATATTAATTTTGATAATGCATACTAAAAGCTGCTGTACA
>NW_017305987.1:210614-245636 GCF_001594115.1 Trachymyrmex septentrionalis | reverse complement strand
TATATATATATATATGTACTATTTCATTAGATATTAACAAAGCTGATTATATTATTTCATCTGAGATATTTATAAGGTAGTCTTCTCAGGTAACTGACGTGATCATATTGACGTTTACTGTAATGTCACCTCATTGCTCATTGAGTTTAATGCGCACTAATTCAATGTAATGTGAGTGACTGAAATCGCTATTAATTTAATCTAAATTCAGCATCGCATTGGTCTGTCGATTTTAAAACTCTTTTACGCGTACATTAAAACTTTTAGAATGAAATGTCATTCTAAAAAGTGAAATTTCACTCTTAATAAAGATCCCGGTAAAAAATTTTTCATGAATGTGTATAAATGTGTATAAACATACATAAACATCTATAATTATACATGAAAGATGTCCATATACATCCCTCTTTCTTTTGTAAAATTACTTTTTAATGTAATAGAAATAATAATAGTAATGTGAAAACATTAAAAATAATTAAAAGGGTAATTTTCACACTATTTGTTTTAGAAAAATTTGAAGAAATGTAAAAAAAATTACTGTAAAGTTATGCATAATTGTGTATGAGCAATTTTTTTTATGTTTTTTTTTTAAATTTATTTTTTTCTAAAACAATGCGAAAATTATCCCTTTAAATATTTTTTATGTTTTCGCATTATTATTATTAATTCTGTGAATTAAAAACTAAAAAGTAATTTTACAAAAGAAAGAAGGCTGTATGGACATATTTCATATATATGATTATACATGTTTATAGATACTTATGCATATGTATCTTTATGCATATTTATACATATTTATGCATGAAAAATTTAACCGGGGATTTTGAAATCTGAGGCACTTCTTTTTCACAACTGGCTCAATTTTCTCTCTTTAGAGTGAGATTCCACTTTAAAGAATTTAGAGAATAGTGAAATACATAAATGGCTGCTTTTAACCCCGCGCGAAACATAAAAGTCAGCTTTGTCCCTTTTTTCTTTCTTTTTTTTTTACAACCAAATTGTAGAGTTGCGTCAATGTGATGCGTAATAGAAAATCGTCAGAGAGACCGCAATCTTTTTTTTTTCTTCATCGACCTCCGCAACGCGAGCTCCCATTCTTTCAAAATGGTACGATCGCGTGCGCGAGGTCGCGAGGAAGAGAGCGTAGGTAGAGCATACGCTCCCGTTTCTGCACAATCTCCTTCATACATCGCTTTTTAACATCGGGATACTTCCGGAATGCGCCGTCGAAACTTGACTGAGCTCTGGTATGATCGAGCTCGTGCCGTTGAATTACAACTGGCTTCTACACTAATTGGACGAATCGACTTAAGGAACGCATGAAGAGTGTCTTCTATTTAGAAACACAAGTCGACACAGGTATTGTTCTGTGTTTGTTACTCATAGAATGTAAAGAAAAATATAACGACATTTGTGTCATTATAAATGGAAGGCATCCCAAGTCAAGAGAAAGTAAAAATGACTCTATTTTGACGACATAAAAATCAAACTGTGATGATTTTTTGTTTACACAAATTTGACTATTCAATATCATTTGGATTTTTTGTTAACTTTTGTTGGAAATAAAAACTATTCGCTAAAACGTTTGAAAAGCAAAAGTATCAAATAATTTTGAATAAATATCATAATGCTTTTCTTTATAGAAAAAAAAATCAGCATCCGAGGAATATTATCAACTGTACGATAAGGCCGAAGTCTCTTTTGACGCGATCGATAAAGATCTGGAGAACGTTGAAATCTTTGGTATTAATTGCGGAGAGAATCGTACGTGCATGTTCAATCCTTCCAATTATCTCCCGACGCCGCGTCTCTCGATCGGCGAACGTGTGCATGGAATTCGATACACTTCGAGATTCACGTACGTGAATCCTATGTAGTTCCGACAGAGATTTCTCGCGAAGATGAATCTCATCTCTGGCATAACACGAGCAGCAAGGTAGAAATTAAATGTACAAATTGCGTGCCAAGGGATAGGATCATCTACTCAAATAATATAACTGCATATATACAAGATCTTCCTCGAACAGCGATGCTTCAGATAGAAATTATATATAATTATATCAGAAGGACGTCATCTAAAAATGACAGGTAGTCATGATGATATCCTGATGATATTATTATGATTCCGCAGTGTTCTACACATCGAGAGATAATTTATTGAAGTATCTACAAATTTAGATACAGATCTGAAAATAATTGTATTGGACCAAAATTATTATGTAGGAAATTCAAGCAGAATGAGTAATGTTGCAAAAAGCTTTAACATTCTAGCAACCAGCTTCAGAATCCTACATGTGTAATTATGTAATAATATTTTGATGATTTGACAAAATTATTTTTAGATCTGCATTTAACTAAATTTTCAGATATTTTCAGAGCAAAAACATTCTTTCTCTGTTGGATTCCAACTAGCTTAATAAAATTTCTCTCTTTCTGCCCATTTTTTCTTTTTTTGAGCATCCTGCACAGAAGGAACAATTTTGCTGAAATATCTAAAAATTTAGATATAGATCTAAAATTAATTTTATTGGACCATCAAAAGTACAATATTATATATATAGGAAACTCAAAGCATAATGAGCAATATGTTGCAAAAAGTTTCAACATTCTAGCAACTACCAGCATTCTACAATATACAATATATATATATACCTAATTATTTTGATAATCTAACAAAATTGTTTTCAGATCTGTATCTATAAATTTTTTAATACTTCAGCAAAAAGTCCTCCGTTCTTATACCTGAGTACCTAAGTGTTTTGATACGAAGTTATTATATCCTATTATATCAAGCTCGTAGCTCACGATCGCTAGCTATTTTTTGTCTCGACCGTACCTCTGCATCCGCGCAACTTGCTGAATACATCTATTAAACTCGAGAATTGGAACATACGAATTATCACGTTTCCTCCTATTTCCTCTTTGTGTGCATCGCTCTCACGTAACGTCGAAGCGTAATGATTTTGCAGCTACGATTTCTCAATATGGATCCGAAGTTCGGTCGCTTCATCTCCCTGGGAATCTAGACAAGCACGTACGCTATCTTTCTCTCCATTACGAGGCGAGCGGGAATTCTGCAGGATGCCTATTGGGATACTATCATCGCTTCGTCTACGGACTACGACGAAGCGTGAGTACGGTGACCCAGAGGTGGATCGTTAACCGGCGAGTTACGTGTCGATCGGTAATACCTTGATGATTTCAAATGCTTCAGTTTATGCGCGCAGTTCTATTTTATGGAACTATTTACAGCATAGAATCGTGTTAGGATCGCGCAACTATATCAAATGCGTAATATTCCCGTGCGATCGCGAGCTTCGATCTCGCGGATTAGTTCTTTTACAACACGTCTTACGTAACTATCGAATCTTCGGCTAACCGGATCTGATTCTCAGTTATATACAATTATCCGAATATTCATCTTCTGATGATTCTGGGTCTAAATAAAAAGGCGCGCAATTTCTTCACGAGATAATAGCTCTCATTAATAACTGTTGCTGTAACTGGCGAGAAAGATAAACTTTCCACGTCACACGTGGGCACGTTTAGAACCCACGTTTCTGCGCAGGAGATCATCCCGGGTTGTCATCCAGGCACTCGCAATACTTAGCAACACCCAATTCCTGACCTAGCGCACACATGAATACTACGCACGGTCTTTGTATCGGTCGATGCGCTTCGGAGATGCTGTCAACGTATAATTGCGCAACGAGCCCATCGCAATGGCGACGGTGATGACGACTCCGCGGGTATAATTCCCGCATTGAAAGAGCCGATATAATTACAAGGGAGAAACGCGCGGCGAGTGCATACCAGCAACGTCATCGGCTCAGCTTTTCCACGCTTTCCCACCGCTTTCCTCCTTAGGATGTGCACCGAGAAATCAAATACTTCCCTGGTGAAAAAATTTCGCTGAAATTATTCCATGTTTTGGAAAACATTTCAGCGGAATTGCTGAAAATTTACTGAAAAATCGTTGACACTGAACTGAAATTATTTTGAAATTTCTCTGAAATTTTGTCGAAATTCCCATGTAGCACGAAATTTGCAGCAATATCGCTGCAAAATCTCTGCAATATTGCTGTAATATGCAATGTTGCAGCAGTATTGCTGCAACTTTTGTGCAACTTTGTGCTGTAGGGGATTTTTCTCTGAAATTTTTGCTGAAATTTTTCTGAAATATTGTGCTGCGAAGTGTATGAAAACGTGGAATAATTTCAGCGGAATTTTTCCACCAGGTTTCATTTAGTTCATTTAATAATAAGAAATTTTGAGAGATTTAATGACCATGTAACATACATATACTTTATACAAATATTAAGTTGTTTTAAATAGCGCTCTTTAATCTACATGATACGATATATCGTTTAGATAGTTTGCTTTACTTTTACAGCTTATTGCCTCAACCCTATCGCTTCGCTTTCATGCCAATCCCATTGATCGACCTTCAGATCCATTCGGAGATGCCTGTCGATCTGTATCAACCTGGCGTTACGCAATCACCCCTCATCTTAGCTCGATGAGATTCATCTCAACGACGGATGCCTCCTCCGCCACCCCCTCCGATGGTCCTCCCACCGTGCGTGTCTTCATCCAGTACTCTATCTCTTCTTCTCTCTTCTTCTCCTCTCGGCGTCTCTAGTCAACGAGGATTCGTTGGCGAATCTTCAAGGAACGCATCACCGGATTATATCCAGCCGTGGTGCCATCCCCGATTGCCTGTTGGAGGGTGGGAGGAAGACGATCCTCGCGCAGAACTAGTATATAAGCATGCTGAATCCGACCTGGATATGTGCAGATCAATTATCATAGTCGGTTTGGCGATACACGATTTCAACAGTGTGATTCAATAATATCTATTATCGATCGACGACGCGCAACCAACGAGATGAGATCGGTACGAGTCGCGCAATGGAAATCTCTTTAATTCGATTGTTGAAATTTGGAACGAGCCTCGGATCTTCTAGTCTCCGACTTAGTTAATTGCGACAGTTAATTGAAAATAGAATCTGTTAATTGCACACGAAATTTTATAAACGATTTTCCAACCAGCGGTACTATACGATTTCCGTTTACTGTGCAGAATGTCGTGTTTGAAAAAAAAAAATCTATAAATATCTAGTGTTTTTATTCGATTGCTTATTTTGTACTATTTTTATTTCCTTATATTGTACAATTTTTTTTATCCCTTTCGGCTTATTTCAACAGCTCTACATAGCATTGCTGGCCATCATTGGTACGTGCTATGCCGCAAGATTAGACACCACTTATCTTCCGCCTAGTAGTGCCGGAAGTGCAGGTGGACCAGGATTGATTCATCCTCCATCAGGACACGGTGGAGGTGGACCTATTAAACTTAGTGGCCCGAGTGGTTCAGGTGGTCCTGGTAGTCCAAGTAGTTTTGGTGGTCCAAGTAGTTTTGGTGGTCCAAGTGGTTATGGTGGTTCTAGTGGTCCTAGTGGTCATGGTGGGCCGGGTGGATTTGCTCCTGGGAGTGGTGGCGGCGCTTACGCAGGTGGTAAGTTTGAACAAAAGTATAATTACTGAATAAGAGAGGGAAGTAATTATTTTGTCTTATATGCTACTCTTCATAGTCATTTATTTATTTACTTGTATTTATTTGAATCTCAAGTTTCCATTACGATATTATTACATAAAGTTTAAGTTAGCTAGATCTTTTTTTTTAGAAATATTACATTATGATTTTCCTTGAAAATAGTTAATTTTTGAAAATGCAGCTTAGATATGTGACTTTTAATATTTTATTTCATATATTAGGCGGTGGACTAGGTGGTGGCCATGGTGGTGGCCATGGTGGTGGCCATGGTGGTGGCCATGGTAGTGGCCAACAAATACCCATTATTTCTTATACTAGTGAGAACACTGGTGACGGAAACTATCAATATAGTTATGAAACTGGAAATGGTATTACCGTGCAAGAAACAGGTCATCGGCAAGGTACGAGATTGCGTTTCCGTATTCGATTAAATTTATTAATTGTTTCATTACTGAAGTGGCTGTATATCAGTCTTGAACGAGCGATAGCTAAACAATGATTGCTTCTCATGCAAATCATGAAAGCGTCGTGTCGCAACGCGATGTAATCGGTGATAATGAGGACATTGTGTCAAAACAAATGCGTGCGGTGTTGCAGGAGAATCCGAATCGGTGAGCGGATCCTTTTCTTATACTGGTTCCGATGGTGTGCAATATTCGATCACGTATACGGCGGACGAATATGGTTTTCACCCTCAAGGCGCTCACTTGCCGACACCACCTCCGATTCCACCGGAAATTCAACGAGGTGTTGAATTAGCGCTCGCCGCCGAAGCTAGAGGAGAGAATCAAGATGGTGGTAGTGGAGGATATTCGCACGGAGGCAGTGGACATTTCAGCGGAGGTAGATTACAGGATTTCAATTAAATATATAAACAAACTTTTATAATTATGCATATTAATGTCTTAAGCATGACCTATTGATTATGAAATTATATCTCTTTATATTAGGAGGTGGCCATAGCGGCCACGGAAGCAGCGCCTATCAGGGACCAAGCTCATACCAGACAAGTTCAAGCGGTGGCTACCAATATTAGGCAACAGATTGGCGAGAATTATCATTTATGTGCATATCGCACACAGGCATGCATACTATTTTCGGTTTATCTATTTCATGTACATAATGATATATTCATGCAATTTTTTTATTTATATAAAGTGATATGACTTATTTATACCTACTTTCTAATTTTTCTTTTCTTAAAGTTGCTTTTGTGTAGCAGCGGTATTAAAGCACCTTATACATATACATGACACTATGCAATTGAGAACTAAACAACTGCGATAAATATGTTGTGTATTATTCTTTATATGCGCTTATTATATACATACATACACACACACTCGCGCGCGCGAGTGTATGTAAATCGTTTTACATATGTATATATAATAAAATATTAATAAATTAATATTGTAATCTAAATTTCTAATATTTTTGTTATTTATAAAAAAAAATTCTATTTACATAAAAATGCGTATCATAATAATTATTGCACTAATTTAAAGAAGTTGTAGTAATGATTAAATTCAATGTGATTAAATGTGATTAAATTCAATGACATTAAATTAATATTAAATTATTTTAATTTAATTTAAATTAAATATATTAACATTATTAATATTAATAAATATGATATTAAATTAGATACAATGTGTAAATTAGATACAATATAGATATTACAATTTTGTTAAATAAGATTATAATATAGTCAAATTTAACAACATATACAATTTGGAGTTAAAAATTAATTTTAAATTAAAAAATTTCTGTCTATTTAGTACCTACATCTTAAATATATTTCTACGTATATAAGACATAATAAGATATCCATTTTATACTGTTTCTGGATGACTAATAGCACAATTTGGAGATTTATTAGAGTCAATCATTTCAGCTCCTCTTGCAAACTGAATAAAAAGTTGTTCCAAAGTTGCAGATAGAACAGCGTAATCCTCGATGCAACTATATGTTTGCTTTAGATTCTTCATTGTATCATACATTTTTTCCCACGTTGTATTACAATCAGTTACATGATAGGCAAGAAAACCCTGCAAAAATTAATAGAAACTAATAGTAAGATAAAAGAATAAAACATTAAAGCAATCAATTGTTGTCTTTTAGGCGAAGCACTATCATTACCAAATTTTCATCTCTAATGTCGCATGTTAAAGTAGATTCAATAATTTTCTTTATACTGTTAACATCTTCGTCTGTTCGGCTTGGATTCAATTGTATATGAATATCATAACCCGCTCCAAATCGCTGCTTCAATTCTTGACTTGCACCAATACAAACTAATTCACCATTCACCATAATGACTAGTCGATTACAGAGTGCTTCACACTCTTCCATGCTGTTGAACAATATTATAATTTTAATATTCCGTTCAACAAAATGAATTATATTAAAATTTAAATTCAAATATTTTATTTCAAATTTTTGGACCCTAAAAGGTACCTGTGAGACGTAAGTATAACAGCCTGTCCTGCTGCCTGACACGACTGCAAAGTATTCCAAAGCGATCTTCTAGCTGCAGGATCGACGCCAGTTGTGGGCTCATCCAAAAGAACAAGAGTAGGATTACCAATGAGAGCTATCGCGATGTTTAAGCGTCTCTTATTACCACCGCTATAAGTACCACTTGGCTGCTTCATACAAGCAGTTAAATCTGAAATAACATATTATTCATATTTGCTTTTTTTACATGTTCTCTTTTTATAATTCTAAATCTATTATCGCAGTCAGTCACTTACTCAGTCTATTAATCCATTTATTAACTTCCAACTCTACGTTGGCCTTTGGTATACCGCGAAGACGAGCAAATAGTCGTAAATGATCAAAAGCGTTTAAGGAAGGTATTAAAGCATCAGTTTGTGGGCAGTATCCCATTTCAGAAAGATACTACAAAAAATAATCCTCTAATATTATAAACAATATAACACTAAAGAAATTACCGTATAAATTACTGTATAAGTTATTACCTTTGTCCTCTGTGCATGGATTTCTGCTTGTTTTAAGTACATTATGCCACTGTTAGACATTTCTTCTCCAGTTAGCATCCTAAAAGTTGTACTCTTTCCGGCGCCATTTACACCAAGCAATCCGAAACATTCCCGTGGTTTCACTCGAAAACTGATTTCTTTCACGGCCATTAACTTTCCATAGTATTTACTTAATTCATACACCAAGAAAAGACTGTTACCATCACTTATCGGACTTTGTAATGGTTCTAAATTAATAGTCTCTGTGGCACTTGATTTTAATTCTTCTTTCGTATTTACACCTGTACATAAAGTCATATATACATATTTTATATAAATTATAACATTTATCAATTAAATTCAATATTATAAAAACAATAGGCAACTAAGAGCTAGTACACAGTTATTATTAATGTACAATTCTTCTTTATTCTTCATCTATACATATAATTTTGTTAATATAGAATGGGATTTTAAATGGGTATTTATATATATTATATATAGATTTTACAAATTTTGACTTATTAAGAAGTGCCGTTCACGTAATCAAATAGAGAATTACTCTGAGTTGACTAATTACATCTACATTTAGAAAACAATTGCATTAAAATTATTAAACCTAATGTTACGAAGATGGTTACTGAAGAAAGCAGCCGAAACGTCGGAAATATATATGCAGGAGAAGAATAAAGAAGAATTGTAACGTACATTAATAATAACTGTACTAGCTCTTAGTTGCCTATTGTTTTTGTAATATTGTTTTTAATATTGAGAGCTCGATTAATTTATACTGATAAATTAAATTATCTATGAATCTATAACTTTTATATCTCATTTCTTAGAAAATACTAAAAATTATCTTACTTTGATTGTTGATTTTATTAATTTCTACCGCTACGGCAAGTTTCTCTTTTTTCACTTGATCATCCATTGTATCTTGCTCCTTTCTCAGTTTTGTACCAATCATCTTTGTGAGTAATTTCAACAGTAACTTTTCTTCCAAGATGATTAATAGAGCAAAATACAAAATTGGTGTTGTAGCTAGATATACTATACTTTCTTCAAAATTCATATCATCTTCAAAATTTTTGAAGTAAGATAGTTGATTTTTGCACACTCCATCTTTGCAATCCAAACCTAAAAAAAATTATAATAAAATAAATCATAAATTTTATCATTAATAGCAGCATAAAATTACATTTTAAATGAATATTATACAATCTCACCACAACAAGGATCCTTTGCAAGACAAACTATATCGTAAAGTATATCTGGTAGACGACGACATCTTGCATTCTGTACTGCTATGTTGAAAAAAGATAGTTGACCATGGAACAAACTTACGTACGGAATCAGACGGAAGATTCTCTTTTGTAGAATGTGTAACGGACTAAGCCAATCAAAATTACCTAGTACTTGATGTAGAACATATTGTATTATAACTGAAATAAAGTTAAAATTGAGTTTATTTCTTTTTATATATAGTATTTGCATTTTTAATAGAACAATTAGTTTCACACTTAATATACCCATTGAAATTTTTAATATCTTATAAATATTTAATATCTTATATTACAGCAAGCTTACCAAGGCCAATAGGTGCAACACCCAAAATGGTTATTATAGTACTTCTTGATTTATTCATAAAACTGAATAAATATACAAGAAATAAAACGTTAATACCAAATAATTCCAGAGTCAATATCAAGTATACTGTAAAAAAAGCAAATAAATATACAAAGAGATAAAATATATATTATATTAATTAGTATTGGACATAATTTAGAATAAGAACTTACGTATTTCTACTTTATAATACAGACGAATATCAAGAATAACATCCATGATGTAGAGCGCTAAAGTAATTAGCAATACACCTATTGTAAATATCAGAAAATCGAAAGCGAACATTGTACTCCAGTATGATAGAGAAGTGACACCGGTCATACGCTGGAGTTGCTTAACTTTCGTCGCTGTTTCTTGTAAAGGATGTATTACGAAAAGTGACATAGTGGGAAAGAAAAACATACAGAATAGCAAAACACGCGACATCGAATCTGCTTCGGGCAATTGTATTTGAGATGAAAACATCATATTCGGTAATTGTTGTCTAGACGCAATAATTGAATATTCATCGCCAGCAAAAGCTTTAATGAATGAATTACTTAAAAGATTCACTGTTAACGGCACGCTGTGAATTGCTATGCCGGAATAAAAACCGTTAGCCCATATATTATTTTCAGTGTCATTAAATTCAGCAGATACGATAAGATTGTTTCGGTATTCCACAAGATTCTTAGAAGAATTCAGGAGAGCTAAAAGAATAATACATAAAAAAATTATCATTCAGACAAATGTATTATCATTATACAAAATTACATAATAATACAATACACTTACCGCTTGTAACACTTATGTCTGACGCTACACGTTCTGCTTCGCCGCCCACATTCTGAACAATATTTCTATATTTCTGAGCAATTGGTTCGTTGTTTGATGAATATAAAGCTTTGGGATATCTGTACATATCAAGTTTTAATGGAACAATATCTGTGGAATCGGTTGGTAAACTATAACTTAAGGCCATTAGAAACACCGAAAAAATGGGAAGAATTAGCTGAAAATATCAATGACATGTTAATAAAAGAAACTTTTCAATTTCAAAGTAAAAAATACAAAGAATATCATCGAAGATATCTGAGTTTTGTATTAGTGAAGCATATATTAAGGAGAGAAATACATACAATCGTCAACAAGCTAGTTAGATTCTTTCTTGTGTATGTAAATTTCTTACAAAATAATGCTGATATTGTTTGTGTGCATAGTTCAGTGCCTGTAACTTTCTGTAATGGTGCTGTAAATAATTCATTAAGATGTTTTCCACTATCTTCACTTCTCACAATCCTACAACCAATAATGAAGAAAATAGTAATAAAATAAAAATATAAAACATATTTCAACAAACATACTTTAAAAATACTTGTTCCAAAGTAATCAGTGACACGCTTATTCCAGTCACGCCTAATTTTTTCTTTTCGCTTTCTACTTTGTCCAGTGATTGTGGCAAAGAATCAGTATATGGAACATTTAAAACGATCTTTTCACTATCAACACTAAGCTGTTGTGTTCTTGAGTCAAATTTACTTATGACTTTTTCGGGAACACACCAAGACTTTGTCGACAATGTAACTTCAATATGTCCATGACCTAAAACAGAAAAGTTAATTTACAAAACAATTATTTAAATTAAGGCAAACGTCCCAGTGACCGGACCTGTGACATGTACCTGTGTCCAGACGTTTACACAAAATATTATTTCTTTTTATACTATTATTAATCTCGAATGCTCTTTAATATATTATAATTTAATCTTTAAATACAATTAAATTATAATATTGTAATAAAAGAAAACATTTAAGAAATAAATAACAATAAATTTTGTGTATATGTCGGATGTAGGACAATGTCCAGTTACTGGGCACTATTTATTATATTTTGTTTAAATATCAGTAAACATATTATCATACCATACTGTTTCTTCAAAAACATTGCAGTGCCATAACTTCTAAGACGACCAGTGTGCATTATCGCGATTCTGTCACCAAGTATATCAGCCTCTTCCATATTATGTGTACTAATTAATATTGTTTTCTCTCCTCTAAGTTTCTATACAAGACAATATTAATATAAAATATGTAACATAATGTAATATATATGTATGCACAACTTTTAAAATAATTGAATAATTGAATTAAATTTTTTGTACTTACTAATATAATATCCCATGTATCTCTTCTGGTTTCAGGATCCATTCCTGATGTTGGCTCATCCAAAATTATGATCTAAATACAAATTTATTTTATATAGATATATAATATTTATATATACTGATATAATTATATAATGCATCATTCATTACATCTCTATTTTAGAACTTACGCTAGCATCGCCAATAAGAGCCATTCCAAGGCACAGTCTTCTTTGTTGACCACCAGAAAGTTTACTAGGTAGAAAATCTTTTTTTTCGGAAAGCTTCAATTTATCAAGCAAATTAAGAACATCCTTTTTAATTTCGTTTCTGGTTTTATTTTTAGCTTTCAACTGCCATAACATAAAAATGCAATAGACAATTAATATATTGTTTGATTGCTTTTATTCCATAAAAATTATTATTATTCTCACCAAGCCAAAGAATTCTATTTGTTCAAATACATTTAAATCTGGAAAAACCATATTTTCTTGAGGACATAGCCCTAAATCATTTCTAATACTATTTAAGTGCTTTCTTATATTTTTGCCATTTATGAAGACTTTCCCTTCTGTTTCGCTGGTCACACCTATAAAATATAAATATAGTAAGAGTATCACCCATAAAATGACGTTCTCACTAAGAACTATCTCACAATACAAAGTAATACCTGTTAATATAGACATAAGTGTAGTTTTGCCTGCTCCATTGTGTCCAAGCAAAGCAGTAATTTGTCCTTTGTAAAAGTCTACCGATACTCCTTTTAGAGCATGAACTTTCTAAAATATAACAACGTGACAGTATTCAAATATAATAAAAATAGAAAATTCTTTTCATATAAACTTACGGATTTTCGTAACCAGCTTGTCGTATAAGACTTTTTAAGATCACGTATTTGTATTCCAGGTGTAAGTGCACTACCGAATACTGGCTCAAAATCTTTATTAGTCTTATCGTAATCAAATTCAGTAGCTTCATCATCAAGAGCTACTTTGTTCTTTTTGATACACTAAAATATAACGTAAAAATTATATCTCATATACACACATAGCATTTTTCTTCAATATTAGATCTATGCATAAGTTCATCATTTTTAACAAATCGTGATTTAGTCGACTTACAGTCGACTGATCTATGCCAAGTATTTCTGGGAAGTCTTGCATCACAGCTGGATTTTCGTCAAGCAGGGCATGCTCTACATTGTCAGTTTCCTTGGCACGACATGATCTCAATCGAACGTTAGTATTAATATCAAAATCAATATTCCGGAAGCATTTGTATGACTTTTTACACATCCTTACTGACACGTCCTCATCATACAAAATTCTTTTAGTTTCAGCAATCTTTTTTTTATTAAAAAACGGAAGCATGCAGCAAAAATGAAATTTGTCACAGTTCATCTAAAACGAAGGACAAAACAAAGACTGTACAAACAAAATTCACAAAAATTTCCCGCGCACCAAGCAGATGCTGGATAAGTCACGTACATATTGCAAAAGAGCGTATGCGCAGTTTTTTTAAACAGATTATTAATACGCAAAATTGACCGTACGAACTTATGCACAGATTTAGTACTATGTATAATTCTTGCATAAACTTGCCTTCAAAAAATATAATGGATCCTTTCGGACTCCATATTTACCGGGAAGTACAGCATTTACATATACTGCAAGTGTAAAATGTATCACAGCACCCAAAATTGAAAAAAGAAATATAAAACCTGGACTTCCTATGATACCATATTCTGTTTCTCCAGAAACAAACAAATTATGCCACTGAATACCAATTACTAAAAGAAACAAATAAAACAATACATACAATCCTTTAAAGTTTTTAAAATTAACTATTAATGTAGAGGGTGGTTTAAATATAAATTACTTTTTTAATGTAAATCAACGCGGACATGTTTACACTGATTGTAATAAGTAAGGGTGTCTGTTTCCACTCTACATAATGGACTCGCAGCAGCTATTTCTGTAATCGATGTTACGACATCCGAACAAATAGTAGAGAATATCATTGTATACTTGCGCCTTCTCCGAACTATCTATGTAGTTTACGTAAAATTTCGATGGTTTTAATATTTTTGTTTGCAAGAAATTTAGTTAACGTATGAACAACGTGTTATATAATGCACCGATATTATTTGTTCAGACATCGCAACAACTACTTTAGAACCAACTGCCATAGTACACAACTAGACAGTGAACACACTCATTTGTTGTTTAGTGTAAGTACATCTATCAATGCTGATTTGTATTCATACAAAAAATTCTCATTCATATTTGAAGATTTGAACCATCCTCATAATTACATAAATATATTGACAATAATTGCTTACATTTGCTTTCATGAGCATTCGATTCTTGAAAAAGTCTATGAAGCATAATATTTGGAAATATTATACCAAAATATGGTATAACGCCGAAAACTTCTTGCCTTGCCATATTTTGATGAAATGATATTGCTGCCATATAAATGATAGCTAAGGCAATTGTCACAAATCGTGCTGTAAAAGGATATTAAGATTATAATTTGTGCGCACTTCAGTAATTATTCATTTTACAGAAAGATATCTACGTTTTGAGAAATATGCTGCAATATGCATGCCAAATGTTATAAGATGAGCGATGTGTGCAGTAAATAAGAGCCAAAATATAAACGCATTTCCATATTCCAACAAGGCCTCAACATTATTAGAAAAAGTATTCTTAAATAATATAATTATTGGTATTATATAAATAATGCTCATTAATATTCCTGTAATTAACCAGCTAAGCAAATTGTAGACCAATTTGACTCCATTCATTGCCATTAAAACCTGAAAATAATAAAACAAATAAATATTTTTTCGTGATTAAAAATGTACAAAAAATATAAAGAAAGAATAATATACTAACATTTATGCCAATAAACTTTTCTTTTGATGCATAGTTAGTTTCCACACAAAGTGTAATCAAAAAAATTGTAACTCCAAGTGAAACAATTATTATACGAAATACTGTATCAACCATATCGATTTTAACATATGGTGGATAAGGCATTCTTTGTATTGACATCTGAAAAATAACATCACAAAATAATTAAAAATATCCCATCATATCACAGCCATGTATTATTCACCTGTTTCTATATACATTTGTCACAGTAAATATTCAAATTTGTAAAACATTTTAATAATAAATTAATTATTAAAATATATTTATATATTCTTTTTAACATATACCTTTATGTTAGAGTCTGGTGCTACTTGTTTTATAAATGCTTCATCCAAACAGATCTGAACTTGAATAAATGGCATCATTTCGAAATATATCGAAGTTGATGCACTAATATGTTCACCTGTTAATAAGTTTTGGTACAAAGAATTTGGAATCTTCCACGAGTGTCTCAGTTTATATTTTATGGTAGGTTGATCATATTGTTTAAAAATAACAGCCACTGCAGAAAGTATTGGATTTTGTGCCTGAGACCGTGTGTAAACATTTACTACTTCACTTTCATTAGCAAAACTATTCATATCTATATAAAAACAAAAAAGATATTATTTTAATGTCATAAACTACTAAAAGGCTATTTATATTTCTCAATCTCCATTTTATACTTACTTTCAGGCAGGAGACGAAGACAATGTCTAACGGATTCCATAATTTTATCTGTATATGCATTTTTTGGTACATAATATACTTTATTTAAAGCATTATCAATTCTTTTCATTAACTCATCTTGTGTATATAGAGGATAATGTGTGCTGACGTTCACTACAACTGGGGGCTGAACGCTGAAATCTCTCACAGCTTGCAATAATGTGAATACTATGATAGGTACTAAAGCTTGTAAGAAAATCGTCATACGCCAATGCCTTTTGCGTATTATCATATTTTTATACATCAACAAGCCAAAAATTTTCCATCCGCTAGCCATTTTTATATCTTGATATATTTCAACTTTATTTCAAATGTGAAAAATGTTTATTAGCGGGCTGTATTCAAATATCTACAAATAGTGTATACACTACTTTGCCATTGAAAGTACACGAAGGCTCTTGAATAAATTATTGGAATTATTGACGTGTTGGCTTCAACTTAAGGCATATATCTCATATATGAACTATACTGCGTTGATCATTAAAATGTGGAAATCTATATTTATAATGTAGTAGTTTTTGCGATATCACATAAAGAAATGTAATTTATTGTTTCTTCTTTATATATTAAGTCCAGTGTTTCTGGGATACTTGTTGTCATAACAAATTTTACCTAAACATCATAACCAATCATGAGTCATAGTATGAGTCTCAAGTAAAAATATAGAACATACATAATATTCAAAAGGTCATGATATTATTCATGACTTTAATAATTACTATAATAATTTAAATTTCAATCTAACTTTAATAATTATCAATAATATAACAAAGATTATTCGGCAGTTTTTAAATTAGATAAAATCAAACAGTTGGATATCATATCAAATACTGAAAACTATGTAAGAAAATATGCAAAGAATTTCCATAAAACATGAATTTATGACCGATAAGATAAATGACAAAAGCCTACAATCTCTCTCTTAAAAATTCGTCTGTCAAATTTACATGAGACTTCACTGTGTTCATTTAAACATGACAAGAACAGAAACATATTTCCGAATTATATATTTAATTTGTTAAAATTTTCAACTTACTTGCGTATGCCAACTGTACATTGCTAGACGTTGCATCAAAATGAACTTGCAATTTAGATAACACATGGGAATCGATACTCGCTCGTTTGTTCAATTTCCACGTCCTTATCATTAGGAATGCAAAAAAAAAAGACATAATGGGAGCTATTATATGTACGATAACGATTTGACAACTGTATGCAATATGGCAATAAACATATACTCACGAGAACTGTCACATTTCGCACCAGTTTTCCGGAGACATTCAATAGCGAAGTTGTACGCCTTATAAAGCTTCATCTTATCACGTTATCAAAGACAATGATAATTTTGCGACGCGTTATATTTAAACATTTAATTACAACGCGTCGCATAGCATCAATAGCGTACGCCAGCACTCAACGTCATACCAGGAAATGCCTCGTCAATTACTCGACGCTCACTGTTGAATTGCTATGACAAAAATGCGGGTGCGATAACGTATCATATAGAGGGGAAACTGTACGTAATAGAATATATTGTTACATTCAATGTAGTTGCAAGTACTGAAGATCTATAGTACATGTAACGTGAACTATAGATTTTCCATAGTTCTACACTCGCAGTAAATAACGGGACGTACCCACAGCCTTGCATGGCCTTTAATTCCTACGTATGCCATATGGTCGATGAAATACTATTAAATACTTCCCATTTATACCCGTTTCTGCTAATGTAGTTTAAATAATTTCTAGTTTCTGAAAAAATTAGGAAAAGATGGAGAATAAATTGGACTGTAAATTAATAATCTACATTGATAGAAACGAACATTACTAGGTGCCCTCCATTTAAGACCTTTGTGAAGGTTCAGGTCTGTTTTCTGTGGCTGAACTGGTGTACACTTTTGGAACTTAAAATGAGATAGATACACGTTTAATATTTGGTGAAAGCGAGAAAGAGAGTGCAGTCTAGTGCAGGAATAAAGAGACCTTCAGTGACATAAGTTGACACAAATGTCATTCTATCTTTTTTTTGCATTCTATGAGTAACAAAGACAGAATGATATTTGTGTGCCCGGCAAACGAGAATGGATTGAAATGGACTCAGATTTTCAGAAATATTGATTCACAAATGTTAAGATGAATGCTTTTCAATCCTGAATGCATTTTTATTCATTTATAGGAATTTCATGGAGCATATCTCTACGCCTTTCATTCTAAAAATAATATTAGCTTTTTCTGTGCATTTGTGAATACCGTTCATTTCAAAATTTTGAATAGGAAATGCAGTTTTTCAATCCAATTGCATCCAATTGAATCTAATTGAGTCCAATTAAATACAAAAAAAAGTATTCTATTTAAAATACGCTATTTAAAATATGCATTCGGATAGAAAAAAAATTGCAATCCATTTTATTCTATTCTCGTTTACTGGGTGAATGGGAGGCATCTAGTATATATAACACAATTTGACACAAACATCATTTTATCTTTTCTTGGCATTCCGATGAGTAATAAAGTCTGTATTTCTACTTAGCGCTTGCGACGTTCACAGAATCATCCTTGTTGTTTATTAAATATTAAGCAAAGACAAATAATGAGCGTCAATTGAAGCGCACTGAAAGATATAATAGATAAAAGATAGAATGGCGTTACTTGTTGATTTATAACATCAAATGGAAAGCACATGTTAAAAATCGTCAACCCTACATAAATTTGTGTAACTACCGAAAGTACCCCGAAAGCCCGGTGGTAATTGAAAAACGCTAATATTAGGTCTTTTTTTGCTGCATTTTTTTAATTAGTACACAGTGCAATAAGATGAAGTGAAACAAATGTATATTTGTTTCACTTTAACTTATTGTACCGATTCAGAGTGCAGCAATAAAAGACCTTTTATTGGCTGCGTTCTGTTGCGTATAATGAGCATAAGATATCATTTTATCATTGTTCGCAGAGTGTTAAACAGGGATAAAACGATAATACATCCCAGAGACATGCATGTCTGATGAAAGACGTCCAAAAAACGTCTTGAACTAGACGTCTTTAAGACTTTTCCAAAAGACGCCTTTTAGATGTCTTTCAAAAGATTTTCGAAAGATGTTAGAAAATTTTGGAGCATATGTAGCAATTTACATTATCAACTGCAAATTTTATTTATGTACATACATATAATATCGAGTGCATGACATGAACAGAATATAATACGTAATCTAGAAAAATATTGGATGTCAATTAATTTGGTATATATTCTAATATTTTGTATTATTTTGTATTATAGTATTCTACAACTATACAATTCTGTCCGGAAACGCGTTGACAAGAGAAAGAATACGAAGCAGCAGTTGGAATTATTGTACCTGATAAATCGGTACATATGAATAATATCATACTTCAATACTTGATACACATTTTCAATAACTATTATCTGTCACAATTATAGAAAGTATCGTTATTGAAAGTATGTATTAAGTATGATAATATTCACATACAAATTTATTAGGTAATTCCAACTTCGTATACTTTCACTTGTCAACGCGTTTCCGTCTCAGTAATTTTTATTTTTATTTTTTGAATAAAATGTCCGAAGCAAGTCTTAAGGATAATGTCTTTATTAGGACGTCATAAATCGACGCATAAGACATCTTAAAGAGCGCGGTCTGATTCATACTGATAACGCTCATGAGCATTACTTGTTTTCGTTTAACATTTGACAAACAAGGATGGAATAATTTTTAAGCATTGACTGCATTCACCAGAAAAAGCAGCTTTGCAACTGTTGTAAAATTCTTTAATATGATATTGGTCTTGTCCTTAATTCCTCATTTGATCTAAATATATAAACCAATAATATTTAAGAATAATATTCTTAAGGCTTCCACGGGTGCTTTCTATATAAAGATTATGCGTTTCGCGGGTTTCCTCCGTGTCCAAGATTCTATCTATTCTTGGAATGCCAACGTTTCATGAACGTCCTTGCAGTCTTCTTCATCAGGTTGAGGAGCAGCTTGGCTATGAGTATACCGTGCATGACATGAACATCCGCGAAACGCATAATCTTTATAATATTCAAGAATTTTACAACAGTTACAAAGCTGTTTTTTACGCTGAACGCAGCCAGTGTGAGCATGAATCGAACCGCGGCCAAAGATGTCATATAGACGTCATCTAATACTTTTTTCATCTACCTGAATATTTTAAATAACAATAACTTTTTTCTTTTTATTCAATTGGATTCAATTGAACTGATAAACTACATTTTCTATTCAGAATTTTGAATTGATTATTCACGAGGAAAAGCTATTACTTTTAAATTGAAAGAGATAGAAATGTGCTCCAGCCAATTCGTATAAATGAATAAAAATACATTCAGAGCAAAAAGGATTTATTTTAATGTTTGCGAATGTATATTTCCAAAAATATGTCTGAATCTATCTCGATCTAATTCGATCCATTTCCATTTTCTTATACATATAAATACTCTTACTTTTGTATTAATTTGACAGAAAGTAATAAAAATATAGTGGAATATTTACAGCTACAAATTGTTTATGACTTGTTTAGAGTATCAAATATATTTCTAACAAATGTTAAACTTAGATTGTGAACGATGTGATATACATATATGTATATCATTATTTTGTATAAAACTGTTTTGCTGGAAATATGTTATTTATGTATATATCACACATATATTCTATATTTTATTTACATAGACACATTACCAAATTAATGTTATTTATTAAATATCTCATATTCTCAGCATTTTATAGTTGTCTTAATTTTTTTCTTTCCGCTATTTGTAAAGATGACGATATTAAGCCGATTAAAGTGCAATCAGCTTCCAGAAAAGTCACATCCGTTTCAGGACCTAAGAACATGCAGGAAAGTTCCAAAACTTTTATCTTAAATCGAACCTTAGAACCTCTCATAATATCTAAAATAAAGAACAAAATAATAATATTTAAGACACTATTCATTGGTATATTTGATACAGCAAATATCATTAAATAAATAAGATATATTCTGGGAAAAAAAAAACAAGTTATAATGGAGGGTAAACCACCAAGTTGCATACACGTGTACAACAAGCACAGGGTGGGATACATCGGTGAGACAATAAATGAAAGATTATATAAAAGATATTATCATTTTATAGGAAATTTAAACATTGCTATACGTATTATTCAGGTGATAGAATTTTAGTTGCTATAAGAAACGAAAAGAAAAAGAGTATATTGGTTGGATTGAAACAGCAACAGGCCCCTAAAGTTCCCAAGTTTGATAGCAACAATCTGGTGATAGAATTTTAGTTGCTATAAGAAACGAAAAGAAAAAGAGTATATTGGTTGGATTGAAACAGCAACAGGCCCCTAAAGTTCCCAAGTTTGATAGCAACAATCTGGTGATAGAATTTTAGTTGCTATAAGAAACGAAAAGAAAAAGAGTATATTGGTTGGATTGAAACAGCAACAGGCCCCTAAAGTTCCCAAGTTTGATAGCAACAATCTGGTGATAGAATTTTAGTTGCTATAAGAAACGAAAAGAAAAAGAGTATATTGGTTGGATTGAAACAGCAACAGGCCCCTAAAGTTCCCAAGTTTGATAGCAACAATCTGGTGATAGAATTTTAGTTGCTATAAGAAACGAAAAGAAAAAGAGTATATTGGTTGGATTGAAACAGCAACAGGCCCCTAAAGTTCCCAAGTTTGATAGCAACAATCTGGTGATAGAATTTTAGTTGCTATAAGAAACGAAAAGAAAAAGAGTATATTGGTTGGATTGAAACAGCAACAGGCCCCTAAAGTTCCCAAGTTTGATAGCAACAATCTGGTACTCATACATGACAACGGCACATCTCTAGGTACAAGAATGCAGTTATCTATTCCACATATACACCGAACGAAAATGGAAGAACTCACAGCAAAGGAGCAGATACTAAACTAATAGCAATTTACATTCAGATTCGTGTAGTGTATTTATCTTGTCTACTATTGTAATATATATATTAAATATTTCATTATAATGTTAATATTGTACTCATTTAGTACAATATTAACACCTCTGTGTATTTTATGGTATATTAATATTTTAATAATGAAATTACCACATGCACTAGGAATATGTTCCACTTAACACATCTTTGCGACATACGCGTCATCATATCATTTCAGCCTTGTTTAATGTTTAATGATAAGAAGGATGAAATAATATCGTATCCTATGTATGTTTGCTGTGATTTTGGTACGTAAATATAGCGTTGGCAAGTGAACTTTAGTTCAATTATCAGCCACGTGATGTCTATCACTTTGTATTTAAGCGATTATTTAAATTAATTGTCGAAGTTATATTATGTCTGTGTTAATTGATTTATGATACTTTAATTAAGATTTTAGCAAATTGCATAATTTTTTTTAATTTTTCTTTAATTATAATCATAATTTTCTTTAATTCTTCGCCTTTAAATAGAATTTATAATCAAAAATGTCTTCATTGAATTCGGAAATCAAATTAGTAATGCTTCAGTTTCCGAAAGCACTTGTTTTCGATATGATTCATATATAAGAATAGAATGTAGATGAATATTTCAGATCCTCTGTAGAGGTAGAGGATCGGTAGTCTGATACTGGTGAACAAAGTACTTCCTGTCCCTAATCTGGTAAGTTAGAACAGGTCAACATGGTTTAATCATCAAAATTCAATAGTTATTTAAATACAGGCTCAGATACAGAATAATACAAATCTGTTTCAGCATAGTAGGTTTGGTAGTAGAGCAGGCTAGTCTACAAAAAAAAGTCTGAAAAAATAGACTTCTCTTAAAAAACAGACTTGGATATTCCATGAATGTTGTCCAGTCTACAAAAAAAAAAGGGGGGAGGAAAAAAAAAGGCGGAGAAAAGAAAGAGCTAGAACAGTACAAAATACTTATTTAATTAATCTAGTTTATAAATTTGTCATATAATACTAATGAATACTTACAAAATAATACTAATAAATAATACTCTAGATAATTAAATAAGACAAAACAAGCAACAATATTGTTATCTCAATTATTTATTATGTTGCGATATTCACTGCCAATATTGAATATTTATATAATATTTCGTATATCACCTATTCTATAGATATTCAGTATGAAGAACTATAGCAGTGAAACAATATGGGCAGCTATTGTACATAAATAAAAATATAAGTAGTATTCTTAATTCTAATTGATAGAATTATTACTTACCAGACTTACCATGTTGAAAATAGCAGTTTGATATCAGTTAACAAGAGCCATTGGACAGGAAGTGCTCAATATGGACAGCTATTCAACCAGTAACGTTGACTACTTTTTTGCGTTCAGCATAATGCAACAGTTTTGCTGTTCAAAGATTTTTATAACTGTCTTGTCTAAACGACCCGAAATACGCTCAACATTTCGCAACACGTTTACTTAACGGTCGCCATGGTCGCCATTATGGCGGAAAGAAGAAAGATGAGTACTCCCATTATTCATGGTAGAGGAAACCATGGAGGAAGCCACCATGATGGAGGAGGTATCACAGTTGATATCTCGATTATTATCACAGTTGGTATTTGCGCAGTGATTGCAGGTAAATACGTGGAATTACCGAAAGATAAAAAGCTTGAAAGTCTTGCGATGTTCGCGAGAGATCAGTTTCTCACTTGGTCGTCGTTTCGTTCTGATCGCGGAAAAAGGTGACGGCTTTTGTTCATGTATGTATACATAATACTGCAGTCAGCAGTGTACAGTGTACTCCGTTATGCGTTTTCCTTTCAACCTTGTTCTCAGTTACGCGAAGAATAACGCACTGCACGTAAACGCTAAAAGGTCGTGAGTCGCAGTGACGTGCCCTCGACAATTTTTCGCGACCCGTTAATTTGTGTCTGAATATGTAATTTTGATAATTATTTATAATACGGACTGCACCTTCGATTTTGATAAAATTGGACTCATTCGGCGCTCGAATGGAAAAATCTGTAAGAAAAAACGTTAGGATCCACGAACCGAGATATTAAGCATTGAAGTTGATGACTATTGAGGTTAGAAAATCTGTCATAGCGACGAGATGCAGCCAAGCAGCGACATGACTATATACGTCTATGCACATAATTGTTGCTAGAATAAGTATTTCTACTTCAATTACACAAATTCTGTTAAAAACAAATTGTCTGCTTTATAAAAACACATTTTATGCTTTAAAAAATACATTATTTTTTATCTAACTTTTATTTTTATAGTAGAAAATTGATTTTTAAAGCAGAGAATTTACTCATAGACAACGGCACAGCTCTAGGTACAAGAATACAAATGCCTATTCCACACAAAGTCCGAACAAAAATGAAAGAAAAGACTTACAGCAAAGGAGCAGATTATACTAAATTAGCGATTGCATCCAGATTCGTGTAGTATATCTTGTCTACTATTGTAATATATATCAAATATTTCAAGAAAATGTTAATATTGTGATTTAGTATTTTCGGCAAAACTTGTAATATTGAAGTGTATCACTCATGCATCTGTGTATTTTATTGTATATTAAAATTATAATAAAACTACTAAAAATTTAAACCTTTTTTTTATATATGCACTAGAAGTGTTTTCAACTTAACGTTCGTAACGCTGGTGTATATCATCTCAGCTTTATTTAATATTTGATGACAAGCAGGATGAAATAATATCGCGTATCTTATGTATGTGTGCTGTGATTTTGATACGTAAATATAGCGTTGGCAAGTGTACCTTTAGTTCAATTATCAGCCACGTGATGTCTATCTTTGTATTTAAGCGATTATGTAAATTAATTGTCAAAGTTATATTATGTCTGTGTTAATTGATTTATGATACTTTAATTAAGATTTTAGCAAATTGCATAACTTTAATTCTTCGCCCTTAAATAGAATTTATTATCAAAATTGTCTTCATTGAATTCAGAAATCAAATTAGTAGCAAATAATCCTTCACTTTCCGAAAGCACTTGTTTTCGATATGATTCGTATATAAGAATAGAATATAGATGAATATTTCGGATCCTCTGTAGAGGTAGAGGATCGATAGTCTGATACTGGTGAACAAAGCGCTTCCTGTTTCTAATCTGGTAAATTAGAACAAGTCTCAACATGGTTTAATCCATCAAAATCTTTATTCAATAGTTATTTCAATACAGGCTCAAATACAAAATAATACAAAACTGTATTTCAGCATAGTAGGGTCTGATAGTAGGGCAGGCCAGTTTGCAAAAGTCTGAAAAAATAGACTTGGATATTCATACAGACCTCATGAATAGTCCAGTCTCCAAAAAAAAAAAAAGGAAAAAAAGTGGCCGGGGGGAGAGAGAAAGAGAAAGAGAGAGAGAGAGAACACAATTCGTAACAGTAAATAAATTAATTAATCGATTAGATATACAAAATGCGGTTATTGAGTTAATCTAGTTTATAAACTTGTATATAATACTAATAAATACTTATAAAATACTTATAAAATAATACTAGTAAATAATATTCTAGATAATTCAGATAATATTATTACTTGTGTTGCGATATTCACTGCCAATACTGAACATCTATAGTAGTACACCATTTATACTATCGATCAGCATTGAATATAGCAGTGAATATGAGAACAAAGTAGATTATGCTAGTGTAAATTAAGCTAATATAAATTAGTATTCTAGTTGATAGAATTATTACTTACCAGACTTACCATGTTGAAAATAACAGTTTGATATCAGTTAACAAGAGCCATTGGACAGGAAGCGCTCAATATGGACTATTCAACCAGTAACGTTGACTACTTTTTTGCGTTCAGCATAATGCAACAGTTTTGCTGTTCAAAAATTTTTATGACTGTCTAATCTAAACAATCCAAAATGCGCTCAACATCTCGCAACAGGTTTACTTAACGGTCGCCATGGTCGCCATCATGGAGGAAAGAAGAAAGATGAGTCACTCCCATTATTCATGATGGAAGAAGCCACTATGATGAAGGAGGTACCACAGTTGGTATCTCGATTATTATCACAGTCGGTATTTGCGCAGCGATTGCAGGTAAATACGTGGAATTACCGAAAGATAAAAAGCTTGAAAGTCTTGCGATGTTCGCGAGAGATCAGTTTCTCACTTGGTCGTCGTTTCGTTCTGACCGCAGAAGAAGGTGACAGCTTTTGTTCATATTTGTACAGTACATAATACTGCAGTCAGCAGTGTACAGTGTACTTCGCTGTGCATTTTCCTTTCGCTCTTATTTTCCGTTACGCGAGGAATAACGCACTGCACGTAAACGGTAAAAGACCGCGAGTCGCAGTGACGTGTTCTCGACAATTTTTCGCGACGCGCTAATTTGTGTCTGAATATGTAATTTTGACAATTATTTAGAATATGGACTGCACCTCCGATTTTTATAAAATTGAACTCATTCGGCGCTCGAATGGAAGAATCTGTAAGAAAAAACGTTAGGATCCGCGAATCGAGATATTAAGCATTGAAGTTGATAACTATTGAGGTTAGAAAATCTACCATAGCGATGAGATGTAGCCAAGCAGCGACACGACTTTACGTCTATGCCTCGCGGTCATGCACATGTAATTATTGCTAGAATAAGTATTTTCTACTTCAATTACACAAATTCTGTTAAAAGCAAATTGTCTGCTTTATAAAAATACATTTTATGCTTTAAAAAATACATATTATTTTCTATTTAACTATTTATTTTTATAGTAGAAAATTTGTTTTTAAAGCAGAGAATTTGTGTTTTTAAAAAAATACTTATTAAAACAAATTATCAGCTGTAAAGATAAAAATTATATAAAAAATAATTTATTTATTCTTAAAGAAGAAAATGTGTTTTTAAAGAAGAGAATTTGTGTAATTTGAGCAGAAAATACTTATTCTGGCCTCAATTACATGTTATGCATGACCACGGCACATAGTCGTGTCGCTATATTTCGTCGCTATGACTGATTTTCTAATCTAAATAGTTGTTGACTTTATCACTTAATATCTCGCTTCACGAGACCGATCTAATGTTTTTTTCTTACAGATTCTTTCGTTTCGAGCAAAAACGCGCCGTATGAGCCTAATTTCATCAAAATCGGAAATACAGTCCGTATTCTAAATAATTATAATAATTTTATATTATTTGATGTTTCAGATTATTCTAAACGGAAATTATAACGATAATGTTGACACCTTTTGCGGTGTTAAATGTTGTAAGCAGAAACATTTCTACTTCAACCCCTGTGAGTCAGATAATTAAATTGAGTAGGCTGAGAGTAGTGGACAACAGCGAGATAGGAAAGCAAGCTATGATGGAGGGTAGACCACCACGTTGCATACACGTTTACAACAAGCGTGGGGTGGGATACATCGGTGAGACAATAAATGAAAGACTATATAAAAGATATTATCATTTTATAGGAAATTTATCTAAACATTGCTATACGTATTATTCAGGTGATAGAATTTTAGTTGCTATAAGAGGCGAAAAGAAAAAGGGTATATTGGTTGGATTGAAACAGCAACAGGCTCCTAAAGTTCCCAAGTTTGATAGCAACAATCTGGTACTCATAGATGACAACGGCACACCTCTAGGTACAAGAATACAAGTGCCTATTCCACACATACTCCGAACGAAAATGAAAGAAAAGACTCACAGCAAAGGAGCAGATTATACTAAACTACTAGCGATTGCATCCAGATTCGTGTAGTATATCTATCTTGTCTACTATTGTAATATATATCAAATATTTCAAGAAAATGTTAATATTGTAATTATTTAGTATTTTCTGCAAAACTTGTAATATGGAAGTGTATCACTCATGCATCTGTGTATTTTATTGTATATTAATATTATAATAAAACTACCACAAATTCAAATTTTTTTTTATATATGCACTAGAAGTATTTTCAACTTAATGTTCGTAATGCTGGTGTATATCATCTCAACTTCGTTTAATGTTTGATGACAAGAAGGATAAAATAATATCGCGCGTCTTATCTATTTGCTATGATTTTGTTTATATAGGTATAGAGATTGTAAGTGTAACTTTAATTCAGTTATCAGCTACGGGGTCTTTATCGCTTTGTATTTAAGAGATTATTTAAATTAATTGTTGAAATTATATTATGCTCACGTTAAGATTTATATTTCTATTAAAAAATTGCATAATTTTAATTTTTTGCCATTAAAATTTATTATCAAATTTGTCTTCATCGCATTCCGAAATCGAATTAGTAATGCAAATAATTTTTCAGTTTCCGCCGTTCCCGATAGCACTTTTTTTCGATACGATTCCTATATAAGAACAGAACATGGATGAGCATTTTGGATCTTCGTGGAGAATCTGATAGTCTGGCGAAGAACGCGCTTTCTGTTCCTAATCTATGTTACAATAAGTAAGCATGATTTAACTATCAAAAATCTTCATTCAATAGTTTATACAAGTTCAGATATAAAATAATACAAAATTAAACTGTTTCAGCATAATAGTCTGGTTTCAAGATGCTTTCACGCATTGATCTCATGAAAAAAAGTTTTCTTGAAAAACAGACTTGGGTGGTATTCATAATCGAATCTTACAGGATAGTTTTAAAGTAAGAATCTTGTATTTGTGTGAGTGGATTGTGATTGAGTGTAATTAAACGATCTCAATCATGTTCGATCTCATTTAGCCTCAATGGCAATTCTGCTTGATCTGTTGCAAGGCAGCACTGGTTCAGTGAGGATCAATGAGTTAAAGGAAACTGAAGAAAATTTCAGGTCTTGCGAAGTTAGTAGCTTTCCTTTAATTCCTTCACCAGAAGCACAAATTTCAAATTTCAAATAATACTGAAGATGGAGACGTGGTAGAAGACGAAGTCTTCTGCAGGTAATGACGACGAGGCACATCAAGTTTCGCAGGAGGAAGAAAACACAACTGCATTTCGTAGAAGCAGTCGTTCAAACCAAAAAGTTGGAAAGACTATTTTACCTACAGTGCGTATATTGAATCAGTAGGAACTGATCCTTCAACTTACGAAAAAGCACGCAACGGTGTGTATTAAAAGAAATGGAATGAAACGATAAAAGATGCTGCTTGATCTATCTCAAATTGCGCAGTAGATAATGATTCAAATGGCTACCCATTCAGAACTCTGCAATAGCAATTACATATATATTAAATATAACTTATTGTATGTACATGGTTTTTGTAGGTATATATTATATCATATTACGTATGTATTGTATCACGTATACGTTTTTTACATGTTATACATATTATATATTCTCAATGTATCATTTACGTCTTAATTTTTTAAATATTAATTATAACACCGACGAGATGCTATTAAAGACCGATATTTTTACGGGAGTTCGCGTCCTTGTGAATATCGTAAATAATTAAGACTTAAAAACTGATAATATTATACTAATTTCATGATTTATTAGTTTAGTAGACGTATTTATGCATTTAGGATTCAATAATACTCGATTTTTCTTTAAAATTGTAATTTCAGTGTTATCGTTAAAGTTTGATTATCAACAGAGATGATAACTGCAGAGAAAAAATTGTAATTTTTCTGCAATATGTAGGATATTATAGCTTTACAAGTATACATATTTATTTATGGAACATTTATGTAATACAAAATCATAAATTTAATAATGTATGAGCCAAATATTTATGTTAATAATAGCAAATTTATATCAATTATCTATAATGTCAGCATTCTTCAATTATGTCCCTCCGGGTCCTTTTTATACCGCCGAAAATTTGCCCAGGTTTGACGATCTTTAGTTTTTAATAGTATCTCGTCGGTGATTATAATAAATGGAAACTGTTTCGGTTATTCCGAAGATAAATAACAAAAATTTTACTTTATTTATTCACACACATAGTCGATAATGTCAGTGTTCTTCAATTACCACCAGGCTCTCAACGGCGCGTTGACGCAGTTACCGAGCAATTCAAATCTTGTCGAGACGCGAGCACGTTAGTGACGGTTTGGATGGGCGAGGATTGCGAGAAGTGTTGACTGTTATTATGAGACGTCGTTGATCATCGTTGACGTGTCGTGCTGTAGCTCGCCTTTCCCACGCGAACAAGAGGAATCGCCGAGGAATGGGAGAGGACGAGGAATCGGATTGTCCGAACAACGCGCGTTTGTTCCGAATCGCCGTCTCCAACAGCCTGAAAAACATTGCCGAGTCTGTTAGGTGAGTGACGTTGGCTAGGTTGGTCGTACAGTTAACAGGACGCGCGCCTTTTCTCTCGATTTCGCGCGCAACTTCGCGCGCTTAACTTAACCTCTTTCTGTTGGCATTCCCGCGTTTTTTCTTCCCGCTAAGAAGTCAATAAGCTGGAGCAAGGAGAAGCTACGTTCTCGTAACTTCTGATAATCTCGCTAGAAGCTTTTTGTTTCTCTAATGCCCGTTTATATCGAATTGACTTTAATCTCATTAGTCAACCTATAAGTTTTTATTCTTTTACAAATTCTTAGAACTAGAGAAAGGTGAAAAATTTATTGAACCGAGATTAAAATTAAACTACATTGATAGAAAATGGACAGAAAAAAATGTAAGAACTTTCTTTATCTTATAAGATCTTTTTTTGGCTCTCGACTGTTATCAGCCTCTTTTTTTTATTCGGCTGTGAAAAAACCCCGTCTCTACGTCTTTAATTTCAATGTCTGGCTATGCAGAAAAATCATCGTGATTCATATGCCCACGCAATAACAGTACCGCTACCGAAAGTATGTCAAGTGCGTCACGTGGTCGCGAAGAGAATCTCTTGGATCCAAACATCTCCGTTTACAGTTTTTCGGATTTTAGATTGCTTCTAATATTCTAATATTTTCTTTTTTTTTTTTAGCAAGAAAAATGTAAGCATGTTAATTAAGAAATAATTTCAGATTCTGTAATTTTATTTTTATTTCAGTGTAAATTCAAAAAATGCAGAAATAATATCTCTCTCTCGAACTTTTTTGTTCTGTAAAATTTCTCTATACACGATATTCGAATCAATGTATACGTGAGAAAAATTTTGTAATTTTAGGTATTCATTTTAAGAATATTCTAAGCCCTTTTTTCATACAACTTCTTGCATGGTTTCATCTATCTTTTCTTTCCACGTTGGAGAAAAAAAAGAAAATGCAAGATCAGCTAAAAAGAATAGATTACCTGTATAATTAAAAGCATACTGAGAGATGTAAACATTATTTTTATACAAATCGGTAATATTTAAAATCCTAAATTATGTTTTAGATAAATAAATAGAAAGACCAATCGAGTAAGACACACTGTCCTCTACGTGTAGTCTAGCGGTCCGCTGTTTGCGAGAAGGCGATTCGTGATTTATTGATGTAGCGAGGCAGAGAGAGAGAGAGAGAGAGAGAGAGAGAGAGAGAGAGAGAGAGAGAGAGAGTCAAGATGGAAAGATCAAGATGATGTGTATGTACTGGTGGAAGGGATCGGCATCGTCAATGACCTAAACGCTACTCGGTGTTACTTGATGTCATTGGCCTCCGCGGTTCGCATGTTAATTCCTGACTCGCCGTGGCCGTTCACGTGGCCATCGTATGTTTCACGTTCGAATTCGAGTCGCAATCATCGTCGGAGTTCTCGATCTTTGCTGAAACGGCGATCCCTTGCGGCATCGCTTCCAGGAAGGCCTTCTTCGTACGGCTCCATCAGTTGACCTTCGAGGAATTCCACGAAGTGTTCGGGGAAACAAAGGCCTCCATGATGACCGGCGCGGGGGCGGTGGTCATTCGTGTGCTGCGTGTCGCGGGAATCGTGCACGCACGCACGAGTGCGTGCTTCATACTCTTCGTAGCAGAGCCAGTTGATTCTTTCATCACTCAAACGCCGCAGGTCGTACATTCGTCTTCGGTATACATATACAGTCGTTATTTCTAAAAGTTTCAACGCTAAAAGTTTTAATACTACAGAATTGTTGAGAAAGATTTTTTGTTTACAAAATTTAATATAGAAACTTCCCAGGTCACAAATTAAAACGAGCTACATTATTAGGTGTATGTATGTGGTAATATTTTATTCACGTTGAAACTTATAGATTGGAATAAACACGTGATATAGCATAGTGTGTAAGTTATACGAGCGTTAAAAGTGATATTAATTATTAATTTTACTTTGTGATATCTATGAAATAATTTAATCTTGTATGTCGGTTGTTGATTCGATTCTGTGTGCGTGATTTAAAGGACAATGTGAATGCGTCAGTAAGTTTGGATGAACGAATGGATTTGGATTCTCACCGTTAGATATCTAAGGAATAATAGTAACTCAATCTCGAATTATAGAATATTTTGTTATTTTTAACTTCGTATGTGTTAAAAATGTCAAAATGTAAATCATCCTATTTCTAATTGAATTGTTTAGTTTCCAGATAAATAACGTGCATATTAACGTGTGCACTCATGTTAGTAAATAATAGATTACATTTTCACTTAATATTATGTAATAAATTAAATTGTAGTCAAATTTAAGGAGGTTCTTGCTATTTTCTAGTTAATTTATTTATAATAATATAAAACATTAAAGCAATGGAATAAAAAGATTACTCAATTTAAAAAAGAATAAGATTATATCTTCAACTTGTAAAATTCTATAAATTTAGAATTAAACATCTTCAAAATGGTACGGTAAAAGTCAATGAAATTTTTTCTACATATTGATATTAATTTTTGTATTGCATACGTATTATAGACTTGTTTATATTTCATCTAACACGAGGACCTCCTTAATAAATTTGTTGAGTTAAATTGTCTTAGTTAAATTAATATACATATTGAATAGGAATAGTGACGAATAGAGAACTACAGAAATTATTAAATAACTCAAATTGGATATAATTGGATTTAACATTATGAATTTAACAGTACTGGAAACGGAAGCGTGCTTAGTTAGGTCTGGACTATTGCAAATATGTAGCATTGATTTCAAATTGCACCAGTCCCGGCCTGATTGAGTACGCGAGAAACAACGCCGCTCTCACTTACTATACACTATATGAAGATCCTGGGTAAGTCTAATAACGTGACGTTTTATGTAGATAGCATGGTACATGGAATGTTACGCGAGTTTCGAAATAAATGTAATATCCTCTGGCGTATTTTTAAAACGTCAGAAGCTGAATAAGGAGAGATTGGATCGTACTATTGTATGCTTATTATAAAACGGCAAAAAGTTGATTAGAACTGTTCAGAATTCCATCCCCTGTAATTGAAGATGCCGCTGCTCTTTGTTCTGGCATCAGGATAAAGAAAAAAAGATTCGATCCCCAGCGATAGTCGTCATGTACAGCCGGTTACAGAAAGGTTGCAACACTTTTCTTTCGATGATTTTTAGAATACAGCTTGCTCGCCGAATGTCCAAGCAGAACAACAAGTCACGATAGCGTCAAAATGACATTAAAATGAATCAGAAATGATTGAAAAATGACTTTTAATGATTATTTTAAAGTCATTTTGACACCATTTTAATATCATAATGACCTGTTGTTCTGCTTCGGTGGATTGGTTCTTATCTTATGGATCTAACTTTACATTCAACCGTTCTACGGTTACAAGGCTGAGTTCTGAAATCCATAAAAAGTGTTGAAACCTTTCTGTGACCGGCTGTACTAACTATGCATCATATACGGGGGAACGCGCATCCGGTCGTGCGTTGGAAAGTCGTCGGAGTAAAAGCACATGTCTTTCTCACACCATATATCGCAAGTGTAAGCCAGGCGTACATCGTCCAGGTCGATAAGACGCCTTTTCTGCGAAACAAGATACGAATAATTCGAATTGCCACTCAGCAGTGCGCAGTATTATATTTCCGGATGTTGTTAATCTTAGATAAGGTCGTGTTTATTTCGAATATGATAACTATTATTATACGTTTATACGAGCTACTGATTTGATACAGAGACGCAATATTTATTCGCACTTTCTATTTGCAGTCTGAGTTACTTTGGTACAAGCAAAATTTCACTTTCAACTTTCTGAAATAAAGAGAAAAATAGAGTCCGATTTCTTTATTGCTAAGTTATATTTTTTTCAATACATTTTCATTTTGTCTTATTTTTACTGAATTTTTAACGAATAAATGTTTTAACATTTGAGTTAAAAATAATTTGATAATGTAATATAGATGTTGAAAAATAATCCTACATTTTTTTCACGTTTTTTGTAAGCCTAAAACTACAAAAAAAATTAGAACTGAACAAAAAAGATCCAGGTTACAGTCCGCGGAGGGTTAATAATAAATTAATAGGATTGGCCATAAAAGGATTAATTAAAGATTAATTACAAGTTACTAATAAAAGAATTAATAAATTTTGTTGTATTTTTTTGTTTCAGTGAGAATGAATTTCTCGAGACACTCACGATTCTTAAGCCGAATTCCAACATCGCCCGAAAGCTGCACAAGGCTATGATAAAGGAGCTATACAGCAGCATGAACAATGATCTTGAGGATATATTAAAGGAAGGCAGTTTGCAGGAAAGCTTTACTAAAATAGCCAAATTGTCCGAGGAGAACACGTCCGCTAACGAACATGCGTGGTAGATGATAAGTTCGTTAGAAAATCGTTTCGTGATTGCAGCTCAATGTAATCTCTTATTTGAGAATCATCGTCTGATTGCAGGCGTCCACCGGGAGATGTAACCTCGCATTTGAGATCGTTGGACGCGCACATAATCAAAGAGGCGACTAAGGAATTGGAGGAACAGGTGAACGAAATGGAAAGGGAGAACGAAACCTTAATGAGGACAATCGCGGAGAGTAGATCGAGAATACGTGCCACGAACGACAACGTGATGAGAATTCTGAATTGCGCGCCAGACGTACTGCAACGATTAGAGAAAACGTGTGAACAGCTGACGACTTGTCTTAAAACGATCGAAAATGAGTAGCTCTGCGATGGATCCCGGAAGCTCGCTGTATATAATGTGTATATAATGTATTTTTATTAAAGATAATAGGTTCTATTAAAAATACTTCTATCAAATAACAATAGCGAAAAATATATTTATTAATTAGATATATGTTAATTATATATATATATATATATATATATATATATATAAAATATATATATATAA
>NW_017305987.1:199212-210597 GCF_001594115.1 Trachymyrmex septentrionalis | reverse complement strand
TTTCAATATTTTTGTATCTAATGTACAAATAGTTTATATTCATAGAAAAATTTTATTATTAATTACTTATTATTAATAGCCATCGCTTTCATTTATTTCCTGGTTTTTTAAAATAATATCTACCTGTTTCTTTATATCTGGTGAAATGGATATGGCGTTCTCGGAAATCTCCTTCAATTTTTGAATATTTATCACGTTCTTTTTCTACAAAACGAAAGTTTTTTTTTATAACAATTGCAAGTACGTTTTAAATGGAGTTATAAGGGAAATTTTAAATAGACATTTTAAATGGAGTTATAAGGAAAGGGTTATCTGGAAAGATAAGTGTTGAAATTAATTACTTCTTGTTCTGCGATCATGGCATTTACACGGGCGAGCTTCTTTATATTGTCATCTGCTTTTCTTCTCAATTGTACCAGTTCTTCCAGCAGGTTCTTCTTCTGCGTCGTCAGTTCGTTTATCTTTATACGAATCATTTCGTTTGGATCTTTGTAGTCCGATTTTTCTATGCACGCTTCGTAGTTGAGATGTATGTTCTTGAAACGCTCACAAAGATCCTCTTCCTCCAATCTCACATTATCCAACACAAACCGCGCTTTTCGCTGCAATTGCCTGATTTCGCAAATTTCCATTTCTATATTCTTGTACTCGTTGCGGTAGCTTTGCAACATTGGCTTACAACAATTGATTTCTCTCTCAATCTGACGGAGTTTATTCTTGAGATCCATTACTTCGATTACTTCAAACATGGACACTGCAACAAACCACATCTCTGATCGTATTCTGCCTATTAAGATAGATTAACTTTCATCTTGATTTGGCTTACTTTTTATCTTTTTCTAATTCTAAAAATTGGAAAAAGATAAAGAGTAAATTAAATTAAGATTAAAGTTAATCTACATCATGTTGGTAGAAATCCATTTTTCTATCAAAGAATAAATCTTTAAATAATTAAAGGATTATTCGTACTAGATTAGTGCATATTAAAAAAGTTGTTTTATATAACATATCTAGATACAAATATAATCATATAATCAACTTTGACAAAGAAATATATTTTTTTACAGATTAACTGTTATTTATTATCGTGAATCTTCTTTTATATTTAGAAATGTTACATGTACATTCTGTTGAACAATGTTAATAATTGTTAATAACTGTTAAATAATTGACAATATCATTAATAAAAAATAAAAGAGCATAAGAATCAGGCTATAATTACAGAAACTGTTAAAAACTATTTATAATACATTAATTAGATTAATTTTCAGATTTAGACGTTAACGTAATATAAGCACATGAATCTAATTATGTTTCAAATAGTTTTTAACCGTTTTATAAATTTCCGCGTTCGATACTCCTATAACCTTTTACTTTTTTATTATTGATTTTGAAGGAGTCTTATACATTTTAATTATTATTATTATTATTATTATATGACATTTTATCGCGGATTTAATTATTTAAAAAAACTTATACGTTTTTATATCTTTGCTCTTACTTCAAGTAGCAGCTTTTAATATGCACTAATTGTCGTGAAACGAACTTGCAAGTGAGCGAAAACCATAAAATTTATAACGCCAAAGAATTTTATTTTATATGAAAAAGTAGATTGCTAAAACAATTATCATTGAATAGATCAACACACAGTCCGAAATGTCCAAAATTATTATCCATCTCCATGTTAATTGTTGTAATTGTTCAACGAATTCAAAGTTATCTGACAATATGATGACGTCCTTAATGAGAAGGTCGGTCTTGCGGAAGATTGTGTAGCTCGCAATTTGTGTAGCACCGTGCACTAACGCCCTCCTAGAAACATTGCGGCCAAAGTAGAAAGCAGTCAGCTAAATGCTGCTAAATGGATGGTAACAGGAGAAACACGAGAGAGGTTGCAATTACCATGCTGGGGACCGAGTCTGTATTTTGAAACGAGGTGAAAATTACAAAATTACAAAAATGAACAAATTTATTGGATGTTGATTAATGAAATTATAAATATTGTAGTAAATTCGTTCACTTTTGTAATTTTCATCTTAAATATTTCAGGATATAAAATCAATAATTAATGTTTTAACATTGTTTTCGATATAAAAAATGATGCCAGGCATCAATTGCAGCTCATTTCGATTATCTCTGATATATTGATATTACAAATAATTGTACTTTTTTTAAATTACACTTGCAATTGCAGATTTAGACTCACGTTAAAACTATGAGGAAGAACAAGGACTAATAAGAGTACAGTGTAGATACGGATGTAAGTGTAGTTACCAAAAAAACAATGTTATTTTTTCTTGGATTAAAGAAGTAAAAGTTTACTTGTTTTTACTCTCAATAGCCTTGGTTTTTTCTTATTCTATATAAATAATATACGTAAAAATTCTATCATAGAACTTTTTCTTCTCATAGAACTCTAAGAATTTTTTTTAAATTTTTTATCAACTTTTTAGTATTGCATTTTCTTATTTTCATTATCATGAGAAAATGCGGTATTAAAAAATTCTGAAAAAATTCTCAGAACTTTATGAGAATAAAATAAACAATTTTTGTCTCTTACAGTTTTTCTGTAAAGTTGATAGTAATTGAGAAAAAAAAGATTAAAGACTAATATTCGGCTATTTTTAGTAATTAATATCTTGTTAACTATTGCGAAAATTGCAAAATGGTATAAAACTTTTTTGTTCCCCTTGACCTATTCTACACCCCCAATGCAGCTCCGACTTCACTTAACATACACTCTGTATATATTCTATAAACTGCATGTAAATGTTTTTGACCTTTGCTTCGATCCACGTCTTAAGTCATTATCGCGTTGAAGTTGGCTGCTTCTCGCGTCTCGACGAATTCTTGCGATTCTCTTGAATTCAGAACACATCGCGCCGAATTGCCGGGGTCGTGTTCGTGTTGCTCTGTATTTCTCGTCATTTCTCGCGATTGTTTGCCATTTGGAAGCAACCGTTTCGTGCGCGAAAACATTTTTTTGATGGTTTTTATGAGGGTTTCGTGAAATGTCGATCATTCGTCGAGATTTGTTGGACATCACAACGATCGCTGCGATATCAGCGATCTCTCAGTAGACCTGGAAGAGTCCATTGGAATCGTCCTTCGTATTTATTGTTTGAGGTGCAGCAAGACGAAAGAAGTAATGAGTACCTGATTATCACTAGGTACATGCAAATAATAATCGTTTTATAAATTAACTGAATCAATGAATTGCGTTGTCTTCGATAAATTTGTCGTTTGTTCATTTTTGACATTCCAAATCAATTTTATTACCACATTCCTGATTTTATTTTATTGAATAGTGACCGTTGATCCTAATTGCGCTTTTTACATTTATTTTTCTTATTTCTCCTGTAAGTATTAAACTCTTATATGTTAAATCCAACAAGCGTGATTTAATAAAAGTAAAACGAGAGTTGGATATCGTATCGCACAATTTGATGAAAATTACGAAAATGAGCGAGTTTATTTTACTAAAATTATAATTTTATTACACCTCGTGAATTTGCTTATTCTATAATTTCTATCAGGTTGTATAATATTATACACAATCCAGGGGATAAATCATGTATGATTTTTTTCTTGGACAGAAACGTGAAAAGTAAAAATTCTTGAAACTGAATACTTGAAATAAATTACTTAGATTTATAAAACCTTTTTCAGTGTATATGTATATGTACATACATATAATAAATACTTTTATTTAAAACAATATTTGCAATACAAGTGTATTTCAACGGAGCACATAGAATTACGTATTAAAATTTATATTTAAAATCAAAAGATTGAAAGTTTTTAATTGTAATTCAAATAATACAATTGATTGTCAATCTTAATATTTGAAATACAAGATACTATTGTCTTACAAATAGTTTTTCAAAGAAAAATATTTCAAATATCCGTCTAGTAGTCCTTTATACATATACAAATTTTTAATTTTTATATGTCTATGGTAGGGAAAATGTTACATGATTGATTTCCCGATCGAACTATTCCGCGATTAGCATATTGCCGAAAACAGCGGCAGATTCAAATACGGCCTCGCAAGATGGCGGCTGGCGCCCGGAGCGTTTCCCGCGTAAAACAGCGCCGTCCCGCAATTGGCCGCGCTCCACCAATGGCTCGGCGTCGCGCGCTCTGCGCCGCGAGATGGCGGCAGCGTACGATCACAGTGATCACAACGCACCCGCGATTCGCCATTGCGACGTGATTGCCTACTACCGAAGTTTCGTATCGTGTTCGTGCGTGAGAATTCGTTCCGGTGTGTCCCACGACGGACTTCCTTGGCTGCGGCCTACGCAAGTGCAAGTAAGTTGAGAATCGCCTTCTGTCGCGCGAACGCGCTCGAATTCGCCGGTCGAGAAGCGGAATCGCGCGCGCCGTAGGCCGAGACGTCACGCATCACGGAGGCGCGTCGTCGCGGAGGGATACGCTTTTTCTTTTCTTCGCGGAGAATTAATCCCGTATTTCCGGCCGCCGTCGTCATCATCGTCGTCGGTGGTCGACGTGTCGGCCGTTCCTACCTCGCGTCCCTCCATCGCGCCGCGCTCGCTCGTGGCCGTCACCGACTGATCGCGAATCATCGATGAGCAGCGACGTCTCGATTTTCGCATTCCTTCTTTCTTAACGCGTAACATTCCAGCGCGTTCGTACGTCGTGGCACCGACAGCGGTACGTTGTCGCTTTTGGAGGTTATACGTCGCGACAATGCGACGCGACGCGACGCGGCGCGGCGCGGCGCGGTGCCGCGTCAGCCGCGTGAGCGATGGTTGCACGCGACCGCAGAAGCTCCGAGTCGATACTTCGGGATCTTTCCTCGAGTTGACTCTTTGCTCGAGACTTCGATGATGACTTTCGATACTCCGGAGCCTTATTCTCGAAAAATGCATTAGGGCTGTATTCCAAAATGTCCAAAAGCGTCCTCTCCAAGGAAAACTTTACTCGATATAATATAGTATACGTTACGTATACTATACATTTTGAGTAAAATTTTCCTCGGAGAGGACGCTTTGGAATGTAGTCGTGACTTTACAGAAATACTAGACATCTGTGACTACGTTCAGCGGAAAAAGCAGCTTTGCAAATGTCGTAAAAATAAATTCTTTAATACGATTGTTTTTGTATTTAATTTTTTACCGGATCTAAATGTACAAGTCAATTATGTTAAAGAATTTTTACAATAGTTGCAAAGCTGGCTTTCTCCGATGAACGCAGCTAAGTATAAATCAATTGTATTCGTTCCTTTAGACTCTGCAGACATTGTAATGTACGTCATACATTTGAGGATATCCATTAAAATTATTTAAGTCGATCGATATTATCTGAGATCTGATGCACATAATAATGTATATGTTGTAAAAATAATCAACATTTTGAAAAAAATTTATTGTTTAATGTGAATTATTTATTAAAGTGCGCATGAATTGAATTGAAAGAAAATATTTTTAACATTCCAAGAGAGAGTAAAATCAGATTAAAAGGTTAAAGAATCTTATAATAGTTGTAAAGCTGCTTTTTCTGCTGAACGCAGTCAATAATGTACATAATGTCATATACTATATTTTCGTTCATTTTGATGCGTGATATTTTTTAAAAATATCTCTTGAGATCATATTTTTAAAAAATAACGCGTACAAAAATGTATGAAAATACTATAATATACGTTACATACAGTAGCTGCCAAAAGTTTTCGACTAATTGAGTAATTTTAATATATATTGCTTCTAAAGAATATAAATAAAAATATCTAATATACAAATACGTAATATATTTAAAATATCAAACTCAAAGCTTGAACAAGAATTTTTTAACTTATAATATAAATTAAAAATTAGATTGACAAATGTATCGTGGAATTGTTAGCCGGAAACTTTTGGGAGGCACTGTATATTATAGATTTTTCTAGTATTTTTGTATGCGAGATTTTTCAAGAATAAGGTTATTGATACTCTCTGAAGCGCAGCACGACATTGTCGACGCGAAAAACCGAGTAAATAAATAAAATACTTGGTTGACTATTCCACGGTCGAATGTAGAATTCTAGATTCTTACTTTGCAATATATATATTTCCTTTTGAAGGCGAATAGTTCGTACCGCTAAACTACTTTAATGTATCGTATGGCAGGGAGTGGTAAGCTGTAATCTGTCACGGTAACGCATTGTTTATTCGCAACAAGAAGGAGAGCTCGATATCTACGGTGGCGTTATCTCGCGCGATAAGAGCTCCGAATGACGCGTGCGACTAACTATGCACGGAGAATTCGAGAGAGAATATATTTTCTCGATCCGCATTGGAAATTTATCAATTTTTTTTAATTGTAATAATGCTCTTCATACAATTTCTCGATATTCTGTAACAGTTTTGATCACGAGCGATTTTGTCAAAATCCTACGAGAGAGCACGGAAAAAAATAATGTTGCTATGAACGTAAAAAGCTTGCAAAATTTAATTGTCAAATTTGTTTGCTATTCATAGTAATGGAATTTGCACATTTGACAAATATTTTGCATTTGTTGCAAATAATTTTTGTAACGAGTATAAAAAAGATAAATATTTGTTACATTTGGAATAATTTTACGCTTTCTATATTTGCAGATAGAATTTGTAAAATATATTCTTAAATATGATTAGCGTTTATAACAAAGTTTTTCTCTCTGTGAAAAAAGTATAATCTTCATATACAGGATATCCCAGAATGACCGCCAAATATTTCGTGCGTAGGTAGAGCGTACTAAACTGAATCGAAAAGTCCTCTTATCATTTTGCAATTTTCGCAATAGTTAATTAGACATCAATTACTAAAAATCCGAATATTGATTTTCAATAATTTTTTACTCAAACACTATCACGTTTACAGAAAAACTGTAAGAGACAAAAATTGTTTATTTTCTTCTCATACAGCGCTAAGAATTTTTTCAGAATTTTTTATCAACTTTTTAGTACTGCATTTTCTTATATTGGCAACTTTTTACCAATATAAGAAAATGCGGTACTAAAAAATTTTGAAAAAATTTTCAGAACTCTATGAGATGAAAATAAACAATTTTTATTTCTTGCTGTTTTTCTGTAAAGTTGATAATACTTGAGTAAAAAATTATTGAAAATGGATATTCAATATTAGTAATTAATGTTTTGTTAACTATTGCGAAAATTGCAAAATGGTACAGGACTTTTCGACTCAATTTATTTATAGTCCGCTTTACTTGCGCGATAATTGCCACAAAATATTTGACGGGAATATTATTCTGGGATATTCTGTATATGGAGATTATATACCTTTCTCACAAAAAGAAAAAATTTTACTATAAACATTAATCCTATGCTATGTGACAACAAATTCTAGACAGCCAACTCGGTTTGGTCTATTCTACCTGCGCATGAAATATTTGGCGTTATTCTGGGACACATATGTACATGCACATCATGCATATGCATTGAAAAACCCATTTAGTTAAATCAATTAATCTTTTATTTGGTAAACAAATTCTTGATATAATGCAATAAAATAATGTAGTTAAAACAAAAGTTTTTCTTTATTTTAGCATTATATTTGTTTCTGATAAAAATTAACATCTGATAAATTTATTTATCAGAAACAGAGGTAAAATGTTACAATAATCAAATGTTTTGCTTCAATTTTTATTATTTTATTGCGTTAACCAAGGATTTGTTTGCCCATATCCAAACAAATTAATTGACTCGACTAAATGAGTTTTTCAGTGATATGTACAGGGTATCTTAAAATAATCACCAAATATTTCATGGGCAGGTAGAGCAGACTAAACTGAGTCGAAAAGTCTTCTATCACTTTGCAATTTTCGCGATAGTTATAAGATATTAATTACTAAAAATTGTCTTCAATAATTTTTTACTCAAGTATTATCAACTTTACAGAAAAACTGCAAGAAACAAAAATTATTTTCACAAAATTTATTTTCTTCTCATAGAACTCTATGAATTTTTTCAGAATTTTTTAATCAACTTTTTAGTCCTGCATTTTCTTATTTTTACTAATATGAGAAAATACAGTATTACAAAAATTCTGAAAAAATTTTTAAAGTTCTATGAGAAGAAAATAAACAATTGCGAAAATTGCAAAATGAGAGTAGAGGACTTTTCTCAACTTATAATCAGTTTAGTATCCGCTCTACCTGCCGACGAAATATTTGGTAATTATTTTGAGACACCCTATATATAAAATTTCATTCAAGCTTATATTGTCTTACTTTATAATCTTAAAGTCACAGAGTGAGACAATATAAGTTAGAGTGAGATATTATGTACAGGAAGAAATTATACATGTATAGTGTGTATATATATATATATATATCTTTTGTAGGTTTTGACAAAATCATTCGCGGCCAGATTCTGATATAAGGTTTCTATTCGAGATGAAATAGAAGTAGAATTGATAAGAAAAAGCGCGATGCGACACAGATGTATTTTTCAAAATAACTTGATGGAGAAATTTTCTATCGACAAATCCACATGTGATTTGTCTTCGTCCGAGAATTAACATTTGTCTCTCCCTAATTTTACCAGTCGACGTGAACAAGTGTAACTAATCATTAGGCAGTGATTCAGTGCCAATTTTACGATATCTCAAAAGTTTCTTCGTTTAGGCTGGGAAATATAACGCTATTTTTGGTACAATCAAACAGGATGTCCGTGTTCCGTCAAGTCTATATCAAACGCACGCATTTTTAGGAGCGCAATATCCATTATCGAGCAATGATTTCATAAAACAAATACGAGGACAAAAAAGATGTATAACAATATTCACCGACAGCGACCTAATTATATCTAATAATTAATCTATCAGTCTAATAAGCTTGTTAATTAAATAGCAATGTTAATTAAACAAATATGCTTTCTTCTGGTTTAATAAAATGTTATCTGTTTCAATCTGTCTCATTGAATTAATAACACTATTTTTAATTAGACTGCTCTTGGCTAATACTGTTGATCTTTAAAGTGAGTGTCTATTTCTAAAATCTTACAGCTTATTCTTGAGTATTTGTTAGGCTGACAAGAAATGTACTAAATTTTAATAAATATTTGTTTAAACAGTATTAATTAAACATTTACCTATAGTTAATAGATATATTTATTGAATTGAAAAATAATATATCAAATTAATCAAATTATAATATTCTTGCATTAAAAAATATGTTTACATTTAGTAAATATTTAGTTGTTACTATTTATACAAATATTAAAATTTAGTGCATCTTTTTTCAGTGTATAATTCATTATTTATTATTTCATTGTATTTCTTGCTTCAAAACACTTTCACGTCTTATAAAGCAATTACGCCATGCTTTTGTTTTAATAAAATATTCGTTTTGTTAATACTGTGTGAAAATTAACAAGATTATTATTAATTAAACTGCTATTGGATAATGCCAATCTTTAGAGGGCAATGATCCATTTTAAAAATCTTACAACTTTTCTTCTTAAGATTTGTTATAATTCGTTATTATATTTTATAAAATTATATTTTGTTATAATTCATTTTTAAAAATTGTATTCCTTGCCACAAAATATAATAATATAATTCAGTGCCTCTATGATGGTTTTCCCGTTTTATAAATATTAATATATATATATACCTGCACTTTTTTGCGTGGGTTCGTTTTAAATTTGAAGAAAAATAATATTTTTTCCTGCAGTATTCAAAAATTATTTTTGGACTATTTGATTTGATGCTCCTCAAATAGGCCATTAAAAATCGCAAAATGTCACGGTACTTTGTATCTGAAAGTTTTACAGAGTATCGAATATCACTTAGTGTCGTACCGCTTTACATATACTGTATGTACATACATACGTGTCATATGCGCCGGTTGATATTAGAATACGCGTCGACGGCTGAAAATTCGCTGGCAACAATTCTATTAATAGCTCGATCTCAGGACGGCATTTTTACCTCGCGGGCAATCGCTGACGAAGCGACGTGCCTTCTCGATGATATAATCCAAGTTCCTCGTTATCAACTATTTCAAGATATCAATTCTATTCACAATAATTACGCTGTATTAATTTGAACGACCGTTGTATTCGATCGAGTCGAATGGAGGCTTACATGCTTGGCCTCGAATGTAAATTTATTACGCGTGAAATTTCAGCGATCGATTCTGAACAATTGTATGGAACCGTCGAGTTATCGAGAACTGGTAACTAGGGAGGTATTTCTCGAAAATTTCCCAGCTGTTTTTCAATTAATAGATGAATGTTCGTGCAACGAACTTTGTACTGAAAAGAGTTTAATAATAGCTATCAATGTTGAATAAAATAATTCCAATTAAATGTTCGGTTAATATAATCAAAAGTAATTTTACTTTTCTAAATATTATATTATATTTAATAAGAGAGAGAGAGAGAGAGAGTATTAGCATATAGTTGATTATATTATTATGTTTGGGAATACTTACTAAATATTTATAGAAAAGTAAAATTATTTTTCGTTGTATCAATCGAACATTTGATTATTTCATTCGATATTATATTACTAGATTCTTTTTTCAGTGTAGATTCTGCATTGCAAAAAAAAGTTTGGTAATATTTACTAATGTTGAGTGAAATAATTCCAATTGGATAGATGTTCGATTAATGTATTAAAAAATAATTTTATTTTTCTAAATATTTAATAAGTATTAACATATGGTTATATTATTATGTTTGATAATACTTACTAAATATTTATAGAAAAGTAAAATTGCTTTTGGTTGTATTACTCGAACATTTGATTGAAATTATTTCACTCATCATTTGCTATCATTAGATTCTTTTTTTCAGTGTTTCTATACTACAAAAAAAAAGGTCTGATAATATCAAAGCTATCAAATATTGAATTCCAATCAAATGTTCGGTTATATAATAAAATATAATAAAAAATAATGTTCTCTTTGAATATGTAGTAAATTATTAAAAACGATTGGATTTATTATTATATTTGACAATACTAAATATTTGGAAAAGTAAAATTATTTTTGATGACATCAATTGAATTTCATTGGAATTATTTTACTCAACATTTGGTAACTATTACCAGACTTTTTGTTCAGCAAGTTTTTTTATTCTCTCTGGTGGCAAGTTTAAAACTTATATATACCACCTTTGACGGCATCTTTCGTCCTCTTTCAACCTTCTTTCCTTAAAATTCCATAGTTGCGTCGACTGAAGGATCGCGAGGAATGATGAGGACGAGGTCGGGTCCAGAGGAGACATGAACCTCTTGTTCCTCGTCATAGCGGGTCTGGCGAGGGTAGGGGGAAGGTGGCGAGATGAATAGTTTGGGCTAGGTCAAGCCGAGTTGTTGGTCCCCGAGTGGCAATTGAGGGGCTGAGGGTTTGAGGTATAGCTCTCTACCGTTTCA
>NW_017305987.1:196502-199112 GCF_001594115.1 Trachymyrmex septentrionalis | reverse complement strand
GTGGGGGTGGTAGTGGGCAGGCGATGGTTCGGCCGAACGGGGGTGGATTTCTCCCAACTCTCCCTCCCCTTCTTCCGCCCCCCTCGGCACAATGGCACAACAAAGCGTTACCAGGGTAACTGGCCGGCGGAGCGGTTGCCATCACAAAACTTTCCAACTTGTGATTGCAAACATTAGCGTCGCCGCGCCGGCATGGCACACGCGCGCTGCCGTGCGGATTCACACGCACGACACGCCGTTCTCACACGCCCGTCCGGCACGCGAGCGCGCGTGCCTGGGACACGCACTTTGTTGTTTCCACTAAGTGCCGGGTGGAAAACAACGACGACGATGGGCGGTGGCGCCGCGCAGGGAGGGGGAGGCGAGGGAGGACGGCGGCGATGCTTCTTTGTGAATCGTTATGGTTCAAGGTTTCTTTTTATTACCCGTTTTGTAGGTTGAATTTGTTTTCCCTTGCGGCGGGCGAGGAAGTGTCAGACCTGATAGCAGGTGCGCGGACAAAGCTAACGCCCTGTAGCTAACGTCGAGTTTTTTTTTTTTTTTTTTTTTCCCCCGTTAGAATTTTCATGCCGCGCGAAAGGGAGAATTGCAACGGAATAACAACCACCAACGTGTATCGATACCACGGTTTGTCGGATCGAATCTCTATTGGAAACATTCGAACGTGTTCGAACGTCGATTTTAAGATCGCTCGAAGGTACGGAGATGTTATTTTTATTTAACTCTATCTCAGAGTCGCCATAGAACTCAGAGGGATATCAGGAAAATTGAAAACGGTCAGGGAATTTTGCAAAATTTTTCGGAAAATTATAATTCTTGATGGCTTTAGAAAAGTTTAATGTGCGTGCGTGACATCTACACGAGTTTTAAAATATTATCAACTTATCAATTAAATGTAAGCCATGAAGCTTAATATACTGAAAAAAATTACCTAAATTTAAATAATATTTTTTTGAATGGTACTAAGTAAATATTACTTTACTCAACAAATAAATATTTATTCAAAAAAAGAAAGTAATAAAGTAAATGTACCAGTTAATGGACAGTTAATGGGTATGACCCAATTCGTTTGACAAAATGGTACATACTTTTTAATGTTAAACTTTTAATGATATGTACGACTCTAAATAAATTTACTGTAAAAATAAATATAATATATAATGAATTTATTAAAAATCGTACATATCATGAAAAGCTTAGTATTTGAAATATTTGTCCAATAATTGATTCATGTCCACTAATTTACGTTAGCTTGTTTAATCTAAAAATATTATCTATATGTTTAATAATTTATTTGAAGTAAAAAAATGTTTACTTACTACTAGTACTTGGTATTATTCAAGAAAATATTACATAGACTTTAGGAAACTTTTTTTTCAATATAATGACTAACATTCAATTCTCTCAACAAAGTATTCGGCGGTTTTCCAAATCAGAGCAAAAGTAGCCAAAATTTCGAAATATTATTGAAAGAGAAAATCAGGAAATTTTATCTGGAAATCAGGGAAAATTTGTGGAGCTCGAGGGGAGCGTGACAATCCTGTGTCTGTAATGCAAATGAAGAAAGAGAAACTGGAGTTAACTGCGATTATCATTGACCAACGTTGGAACTCGCAAGCCGAGTGTTGTTACTTCAAACACGCAGGGTATGCCGATTCTAGGTCTTGAGAAAACGCGCGGTGCGAGTTACAGTTAGCCTTGATTACTTCGCAGTCTCCCGCGCGGGTTGGTATCTCACGATTTATGCAAAGGGATCGACCGCCGACCGCCGGTCAACCTTGATTACACTTTTATCACTTAAAACAGGTCCGGCACTTTCAGCGCACATAGCAGTCGGCGTAACACTGACATCGCGCGCGCGTAATAACACGTGGACGGCGGCGAATTGACCCAGTTTATACGTAATTTTACAATCTAGCCTAGCGAGCTTGTGTTTTTACGTTAAACGGATCGTCGTAGGACGACGTCATTTGCGGCCGGCGTCGATTATTTCCCACGCGCGACGTAATCGATACAGGATGGGAGGAGGAGAAAGAGAAAGGGGGTTGGGAGGAAAGGAGAGGTAGAATGATGGATGTATATTCGTATTATTTACAATCGCAATTTGCAATGGAGCACTCGTGTCGGCTGAAGCCCTTAGGCGATGCGGTATTTTCGAGGCCCTCTGGTATATCTCGACGGTTCAACGGATATTAAATTGAATTAAAAGGGAAGGTGTATGTGTGTGGATTATGGTGCGATTATTTATTTAGCGGTTGTAACTACGTGTATATATATATATATATATATATATGTGTGTGTATATATACGGCGCAGTACAACCGGCAGATTAAGAGACGGAGGGAAGAAACGTCCAGGACATTTTAGCTCTTCGCGAAAAAGGCGGAAATTAATGGTTTATTTTATTCCCTGCGAAAGACTCCGCGACTTCAATAAAACGACGAGAAGTTCCGCTATCTCGCGCGCGATGGATGGCGAAACTCTTAATTAGATATCGGAAAAATAGAATTTCTCTCGCACTCGTCTCTCCTTCTGCGAGCGAGCGGAACGAGATATTTTGTTTTCGTAACTAGCGAACTGTGTTTCGCCGAGCGATAAATTAACCATGTA
>NW_017305987.1:194930-196453 GCF_001594115.1 Trachymyrmex septentrionalis | reverse complement strand
CTCTCTCTCTCTCTCTCTCTCTCTCTCTCTCTCTCTCTCTCTCTTAAAGTGAGAGAATTGTTTACTCGCTAATTGATTTGGTCCAAATGTTTCGTGGAACTTGCTATTAGGAATAAGCTGCAGCGTATTTAATAATATATTTCTGCAGATGATTTTTATTTACGATATTTGAGGTGTTAATAAGGCAATTACGAGAAAATAAAGTGGCGACAGGTGCAGTAAAGTCAAGCTGATGACAGATTATATTGTTTTTTTTTTTTTTTCACTCGTTTCTGTTCGCAATTAAGTCATAAATATATCCGGTGGTTAATTGAATTTTTATTCTCGCGGCGAGACAATTTGCGAATACGTTCTTCGCAGGTCGCGAAGCAAAACGATTACGTGTCATCGATTCGCACACTTTCGTCGCGTTCTAGTTAACCATCTGCTCGAGGAAAACGGGCGGTTAAAATAAAGTGAAATCGCTTTATACAAATAACATGAAGCTAAAGTAGGAGAGGCTACATTTGAAAAAAAGAAGTACTAAATTTTAATAAATATTAATAAAATAATTTACTAAATGTAAACATTTATTTGATATCAAAACCATTAATTTGATCTATCATTTTTTTTTTTATGGTGTAAATATCTATTTACTGTAAGTAAACGTTTATTTAGTATTTCGCAAAGAAATATGTATTAAGATTAGTAAATTTTTTTTTAATCTATGCAGCCAACTCGAGAAGACGTTACTCAAAGGTGTTGTTCAAATCTTTCGCTTTATGCATTTTGCTATTCCGTTTCTTCGTTGTCTTGTCTTTTTTTTTTTTTTTTTTTTAATTTATTCGAGATCGCTCTTTAAGTTCTCTTCTGATAAATAAGCAAGTGCTTCGTCAGATCTCTGCAGAGACTGCAGCGTAACATCTGTGAAGTAGGTTCTTTACGTTTATTTCTATCCTATTTACAATTCCACTTATAGGAATATTAATCAGCGTGCATCCATTTACAATGACAGGCGAGAATTCATTAATAGCCGGGGATCGTGATTGCACATCTATTCGTTGCGCACTATTTGTGTCGGCAGCGCAACGAAACGATATTACCTACTATTTAACTATTCATGTACGAGGCATTGAAAGTCAGAGCAGTTCGTGTAATATACATAGTAATGACGCGTGTGAATTAACGATGATTTCTTTGCCTTTATTGATTCTTATCATGAAAACCGTCATTCCGAAGTCGTCCCAAAAAATTCCCGCGGAAAAAGCCTCCGTGATAATCCACGCCGTAATAATCCGCGGCATTAATTTTTTAATGGACATATTTTTTTTTTATAAACTTACTTCGGCGACGCGACTCGTAATTAGCTTCTCGGTATGCTGGAGGGTGAAATATGTCCCGTACGCCGTCTCGGAGGGGGATTGCCCAAGAGGATTGCGACAATGTCGGCATTCCTCGTCGTATCCCTCTGCTGCGAAGTTTCCCTTTTTGAATTTCGCCTCCTCTCCCGTTCCTCTGCCACTACCTCCTCCTCCTCCTCCTCC
>NW_017305987.1:180822-194918 GCF_001594115.1 Trachymyrmex septentrionalis | reverse complement strand
TCCCCTCCTCCTTCTCTCGTCCCGCCGACTCGTAGTCCTTGGAGCTCCGCATGCACTTTTACGACGGATGGAATGCAGCGGTTGTGCCGTCGCCGCCGTTGCCGCCGGTGTTGATCTATCTAGGCTCTCCCCTCCCCTCCCCTCCTCCTCCTCCTCCTCCCAGCCCTCGCGAGCGAGAAGGCGAGCGAATCATGAAACGTACACGCGCATGCACACGCGTGTGCGTGAGTTCTTCATCGCTCTTTCTTCTTTTTTTTTTTTTTTTTTTTTATTATAATTCTACACGATGCCGCGGCGGCTCTTATGGCATTCGCGAGGTTACGAGATTACCCGCCCCTGTTAATCCTTGCCTGCCCCGCGAATCGCTACGGCCGAATGGAATTTTATCGTTGCCGGGAACACCGCTTTAATCACGTCGCGTTTCCACTTTCAATCGCGACGTTTTTTTAAACCCGGCGCACGGCAGTCCCTCAATCTATGCCGATTCAGCTCGTAATCGTTCAAATCTCACCCTTTCACGGAGTTTTCATCCGTCGATACGAGAGAGTCCCCGAGCGTCCCTCCTCCCCCTCTCCGCCATAAATATTTATCAAAGCCGTCGTTGAATAAGCTACTGATTCTGTATCTCGTTAATCATTACGTAAACGCAAGCGAGAAATGACTCGGGTATGAATTGAGAACGGATCAGTTTTGATGTATTGGCAGACGTTGTTTTACAGGTGTGAATAATACCGATGGCACAGGTTCGTTTGAAAGGAAAAAGAAAAAAATCATCGTCATCACGTTACGGAATTAGCCGAGAGGAATGAAAGCGGCGTCGTGCAATTCTTCGCGCGCGCGTCCGCTGGATTAATGTGTGCCCGTGTGGGAGCACGCTATTAAACTTGATCGTCGCCTTGCTGGCAAAAGTGATTTACGATCCTGCGTAATGGCTACAATGCTGAAGGCGCCGCGCGAAGAAATTGGTATCGATTCACGGTTGTTCCCCGCGATCCCCAATTTGTTACTCCTACCGCGTTTGAGTGAATAAATACTATTCATTACGTCCTTATTTCCCTCATTATCACCCCGTTATTTCTCCATTTCTCGCCGTCGTAAAAAAAAGCCCGGCGCGCGATCGTAAGAGAGGCGGCACCTTCTTCGCGTTGCGAGAAACCGGAGATGTATATCGCCTTAAAGCGAATTACGCAAGCAGTTAACTATTCGGGCGGGTAAGAGAACCTAACCCGAGAATCTCGAGGAAGATATCGAGCATCAAACGCCTAAGCGCGCTCTCGTCCCTATCTCTTGTAACTAAACGTTCGAGCCTCGCAACTCGCGTCGTCGTTTTACGTAACGAGTTTCACGGCGAGTAGACGACTACACGGGTCGAATCGTCTACATGCCAGGTGCTGTTGCTCAAGATATCTTCTGAAAAGTGCCTGTCAGACGAGAGAGAGAGAGAGAGAGAGAGAGAGAGAGAGAGAGAGAGAGAGAGCCACGTGCAAATCGCGGTTAATGGGCGTGATCGTAAAAAAAGTCGACGAGTGTCTTTTAAACTTAATTCGAATTGATAGGCCAATTTTTCTGATGTGACGTCGGGTTTTGCCCGGAAGGCCGGAAGGCAGTTCTTTGCCTCGTCGAATTAATATGTACGTGTCGCTTTAATTCGAATATAATTTTCGTTTTTTCTAAAACAATCGTTGAATGCCGGTATATAAAGTCGAATCGCGGATCGTATTCAGTATACGTATTGTATTGGAAACGTGTTGTATTTCTACGAAGGTTGTAAGGAGAGACTTCATCGCTTCTGTTATCATTGCGACACGGTTCAATTAAAAGGCTTCCGGCACTAGCGATTGTCTGACTATGTCGTGTTTCAGGCCGATAAATGGAAACGCTTGGTCTTGAATTTCTCCGAACATATTCTCGGTTATAATCGTTTTTTTACGCATTATCAAATCTAAGTGATTTAAACGAAATGATAATTGAGCGAATATAACAGAGCAATAGTTTTTAGTTATATACCGAAAAAAAATTGTTTTATAAGAAAAAGTGCCAATATTGAATCACAGAATATTCGTGTGTATAGGAAAGAGTTGTCTATCATTTGACCTATTTTTTATTATATTTCCCATTTGGCACTGTTTTGTATGCAAATAAACATTAGAAATTGTTTAGCTTGAAGTTTTGGACTGAAGGTTTATTATTACATGTTTAACTTTCCATCAAATTAATTATAAGTCAAATTATAAGTCTTTACATGCTGCAAAAAGTACGATTTAGGTAATCGATCGCCTAAATCGTACTTATAGATATTTTTATCGCATTTCCTTTGAAGGTATCGAATTTATGAATGAAAACAATTAAAAGTATAAGATTAATAAAAGAAATTCTTAACTAATATCTAATAATTAATTAATATCTAATTTTAATAATTCATTGAAGAAAATAAAATATTTTATAATTATTAAATAACAATGAATAATAATGAAAAGACAAATAACATTAAAATAAAATTGGCTCAAATATATTTTTGCTATTTTTGCTTGACATTTATATTGATATCAATTATATGTTTTTATTATTGTCTGCTATCAGTCTTATCTTGTGATCATACGATTTAATTAAATTTAGGAAACTTGATGGATTTTGTATTAAAAATATTGATTTAATCTTTACAATGGTTACAAATATATATATACACATTGAATGTAAAATATTTTACAATAAATCTTTTTTTATAAATAAAAATATTAAAATGTATAATAAAATTGGACGATCGTATTGTTATCAGCTACATAAATTGATTAAAAATTAATATCTGATTTTTTAAAATGCTGCTAACGTTCATAAAACAAGACGTAGACTATTATATATTTTGTCTATATTACTCATTTCTCATGTATTTCATATTATTGTTACTAAATATTATATTCACTAATAGCATAAAACAAGGAGAGAATGATAATGCCTGTGAGAGCCGAACATTTGCACGTAATAAGTTTATTTAATTAATACATAATGTACAACATAATAGACGTTTCGATCCTACTGCGGATTCTTCTCAATGTCGCAATAACATGCAATTATACAATATAATTAAAAAAGTTAATAGGTCATAACTTACAATTAAAATTAAAAATCGAATTAAGCGATATGTGGCCGTGTCTTGTATTGTAGTCGAAAATGATTAAGTCCAAGCGTATTTTCATTATAATTTCCAAGTTAACTGTATCAAATTATCAAACCGAATTAAACAGACAGACATAATAAATAATAACTGATAAATTAAACTTACATAATGAAATGCCAAGACATGTCACTTAGAGAACGTGTTAGTTCTAATTTTGCTCTCATATGATCGGCGCGATCACAAACTAAACAATATAAAATACGTTAACAGAGCTGATAACGATAGGAAAGCATCTTTGTAAATAAATTCTAGTAAACCGAATCAAGAGATTCCGTGTCATTTTTAATGTTTAGGCCATTAATTTGTTTCTTTATGAAAATCATTTCAGACGTCAACCTTTTATGTCAAAATTCTTCATCTAAAATATTTATGTTTCCCTAGTCGAATTCATGTGAGAAATCAAGTTTATATACAGTAATAACTGAATGTCGTGTTCCAATTGATATAGTTCCCATGTTCCTTAATAGGGGATTCTAGTCTATAAGAAGCTTGATTTGTAAGCTATTTTTACGAATTTTTTCTGAAAAATTAAAGTCTATTTAAAAGTAAGGTCTATTTAAATCGGGATTTTTTCTACATATTAGTATATATTTCAAGTATTTTTTAGAATTTTTTATTTTACTACAATTTTCCAAGATATAAGCCTATAACAGTTTATGTAACATCATGATTGCGGCTGTCTGAAATTAAAGAAATTCTTAAAACATATGAGTTTGGCTATCGTTCGACCCATGATAAAAAAAATATTAGGAAGAAAAAAATGGTGTCATTTTGAAAATTACTTTTCGATTTTTTTCGAATTTTTTTTATCTTTAAAGTACTGTAAACTAAATAAAAATAAACATTTTGACTTTACTGTGATTCAGACGAGAATTATATATGCGCTAAAGATGTGCGCAAAATTTGAGCGTAATTGGTCAAATAGATTTTGAGAAATCACGGTCACCGTAATTTTTTTTCATGATCTTACATAAACTGTTATAAGGCTTATTTTTTGGAAAATTACAATAAAAAAATTCTAAAAGATACTTGAAATATGTACTAATATGTAGGAACAATCCTGATTTGAAATAGAACTTGGGAATTTTTCAGAAGAAATTCTTGAAAATAGCCTTAAATCTTCTAGACCAGAATTCCCCTTTAATGCGACGATATAATTGTATCTTATTGCGATATCGAGAAGGATCCGCAGTAGGATCGAACGGTCTATTGTACATTATGTATTAATTGAATAAACTCATTACACGCAGAAGATATCCAGTGTTCGGCTCTCACAGGTATTATCATTCTTTGATTTATTCTATGAAGTCTGTCTATTCTTTCAAATAATATTAAGTATTGATGAGGTACGATTTAGGCGACCAGTATGCATTCGGCGACTCTCCCCTACATAGTTTTATTATCTAAAAAGTATATGTTCCAATTCTAGTTTTGGACCATCAGTACGAAAAGTTAGATCCACATATTAAAATTAAACCTTGTTATTAAAACAGTGCGTTGTAATTTTAGTGTTAATTTTGTTGCCTCAGTATTGGCACTTTTTTTACATCGTACCATTTATTTCCTCCGAACTTAATTCTTTTCATTGACTGGAAAAGGATGTTCTAATTAAAACAACAATGGTTCCCACAAGAATGGCGTTTTAATGAGACTTTCTGGTTTTGTCATAATTAGAAATTCTGCTCTCCTCAAAATGTTATTTTTCTTGTATTCTTTTGTTAGTCTAATAAGAACATTTCTTTTTAGTGTACAGTTAATCCAAAAGATGAATTGTAAAGCAGAAATAATTAAATAATTATTAATCAACAAGAGTGAAAATCATTTTCGTTTCACGTAGGATGAGTTTATCGGAGATTCCCTAAATATTTTTGTGTCTCGAATTTCACTAGGACCACGTGGGCGTTCAATGTCATGGGCTTTGTAGGTGTCTGTACGGGCCTCTAACCACGATGCAAATGCGCCCGGTGCGGAAGCTTGTTCTGGCGTGTTACATGACCTTGAACTTGGCACCGAGTGACCCGTTTGGGAACTCATCGTCCTCTCGTTTTTTTTTTTTGCACGCATGAAACTTTTGCTTTCACCTCTTCTTGCACCGGATTCTCGTTCACGTCGTTCTCAACGCACGCGATGCGGTCCGAAAGAAAGGAGAGCGATAGTCCGCCGCAACATCTTTCGACACAGCTGCATCGATCGTGATAAACGAGAAACACTTTCTTGAAGACGCTTAACAAACCCTGTAACTCGATACTTTATTCATCAAATTTAGTAATAGAATCGTGTACATTTCTGTAATCCCATCTGCGTTAGAACTCCAGCCAAAAGCTGATAATATAACATCCCTGTAACAACTTCACTGACTTAATATCAATGGGTACTATTCAATTCACAAGTTGGAGTAGCAGCTGCGGTAGCACGCCGTGCCAGAGAGATTCTCGGAGTACGGATCACTCTCATTGTTCCGTGCAATCTTGGCACGGAAACCAAAGTGATGCCGCGATAGGCGTCTAAAGTGGTCCAAATTCTTAGGATTATACGCTTGGGATTAGACGCTCGAGCACCGTTCATATCTTCATCAATGGCGCCGTGAAATTTTATATAAATTCTCGAACACGCGCGTGCCTCTTTATATATTATTATAGCGAATTCGATCGGACGCACTCACTGAGTGCGCACTGATGCATGTTAAAGCCGTTGTATGTAAATTGACGTTGTATATAAAGATACGTGTTTATTATAAACATAATAAATGATTTCGATTAAATCGAAATTTGCACTTAATTTTTACACTTAAATTGATTCGGCGTTATGAAGGTTATGACGAGACGTTTTTAAATATCTATATCTTGTTACACATTTGCTGAGTTTTAATTAACTATCCAATAGCTGGAGCATACTTAGTGGTTTATTTTATCGGATTAATTATATTAAGAGATTATATATTAGCTCTCTAAAATCATAGCTAACATTACGAGGATAGATCCAAAAATATTTGGGTTATGACCTATCTCGATATCCGTGTAACACTTTAGCACCACAATTATTCCGGTTTAAATCTGTACAATGGCCTAATAACATCAGTATGCACTAATGCGCCCAATCGAATTTGCTCTTAGTTCTTTCACGAACATTGACTTACGCCGCTACGTTTTGTCAATAATCAAAGCTTGTTCGTAAACGCGGCTCGCGTGATCGCGTGTTATGTTACTCCAAAGAAGTAATTAAATGGTCAACTCCTGCAGCTATATCTGATTCAGATTTGTCTTTGCTCTTAGATAAGCCGAGTCGGTAGTATTAGTGGAATAGCGCCATGAAGTAACACTGCGTCTCGTGTGGTAATATTTTCGAAAGGGAAAAAAAAAAAAAAAACTTGCCTCCCTAAATGACGTTCATTAAACACATTTATTTCAAAGGCTATCTCTTGAATGTAAATTATTTTATCTCGCAGCGAGGGACAAGCACAGATAAGAAATTATATAGCGAAACTTTCGCTTCTCTTTCATGGCACTTTATTAAAATAATCACGATGTCGCGAATATTACAAGTACACACACACACACACACACACACACACATCATCTATTACTGATACTAAAAATTAAATTAAAGATAAAATAATAATTAATAAGTCAAAGTGGATCAAAATTATTTTATGGACGTACTTTATTTCAGCTCTTTCAGAACTTTCTTTATCCACAACGTTCAGGCTTGAAAAAGTTAGCCAAGCGTTTAGTCAGATGGTACTATCTTGTCGTGTCACGTAGAATTACATAACTGAGTGTATACACAGAACCGGTCTGTGAATATATAACAGGCGCTACGGTGTCCTCGATAGCTCGATTCCCCATTCTATCGAAATGCCAAAGTTAATGATAATGGATGGGAATGAGGTTGCGAGTACGCACGCATATGGAGATACTTTGTATCGTCCAGTTATTTTAACGCCGTTCTCTTCTACCAACTTTACATGTCTTCGAATATAGAATTTCGTTCCGAGTACACCGTTCTCTATGTACTTTGTAATGTTCGCGATTCGACTAAATGCATACGTTAATATGGATGTTGTAGTCGATACAATCGTGTATACGCCGGTGCACTTCAATTCAACAAGGAACTGTACTCGCGAGAACAAAAGGCGGACGCTGTAATTGGGAAACATGCCGAAAGATGATTCCGCCGTATTCATTGTATTTACTTCGTACAGAGAAAGGCAGAGTTAGGCCAGGCTTACATTAGTTGTAAGAGATTACGTATTAACGGTAAACGTGAATTGTAAAGAATTATGTAACGCGAGTTGAAAAACCTTATCTTTACCTACGATGTCTGTAAATTAAATCGTAAAGTCCCGAGAGAGCGATTAGTCCCGAATTAAAAATGAATCGATTACGGAACAAGCGAATCGAGTGGAATTCTTCGCTGGAAATGGATCCACTCAACGAAGGGTTAAATTCCCCAGTCCCTCTTTTCGTAGGTAGATCGCACTTGAATGGTCCGGTAGGATATCAGGAAAGTATCCCTGACTTCTTGTAATAATTCTTTTTCCCTTCCTATCATTTCTCTTTTCTTCCTTTCTTGCCTTTTTCTCCTTTCTTCGTCATCGATCCGAGTCTGCGAGAGAGAAAAAGATATCTCTCGCATATTTTAATCTAATACTTGGTTAACTTTTAAAATACTCGTAAAATAGCTCATAAAATTTGTCTACTTTTATGATGGAAAATTATTTTAATATCTCTGATTTATATTCAGACAGCGCGGATTATCTCCGATTACTTGGTCATGATATTTCATTTTTGTTTTTAATACATATTATATTTGTATACGAAAAAAACAAAATTTGCAAGTATCCACACTGCTAGAAAATTTATTTTAAATTTAATTTTACAAAATGTATTAAAGTCTCGCAAATTTATTTACTAATTTAATACAAGAAAAAAAAACAAATATGTTAAAAAGTACCACAAATATTGTTTAAGGAGATAAACAAAAAAGCAATTCTGCACACAGTTTGTGAACAAATCGTAGAAACATATTTTTTTTTTCAATAAAATTAACATTTACGATATATTAAATTAATATTACATACTTTATTCATTTCTTCTTCATCTTAAAACTTACGTTTAAAACATTTTTATATTAATTTCATTCACTCGCAAATTATTTTCGCACTAAGAAAAATGTTGAATATTATAATTGAACTATTTAACACAAACTATTTAAATAACATAATCACATTATGTTAAATTAACACTTGAATATGTTAAAAAATTCAACAGGAAAGTTTAACAACGGACTTGGCCGTTTCTAACATAAATACAAAATGTTTTATTATTGTACAAAAATTGAGCTCGATACAGATTTAAAGATAATTTGGTTGGATGAAAATAATGATATAGGAAACTTAAGTATAATGAACAATGCTGCAAAAAAGTTTTGACATTTTAACAATCGGCCTGAGCGTTTCACATAATTATTTTGATAGATTTGATAGTAGATATCCAATAAAATTACTTTCAAACTTATATGTAGTTTAATTTTTTATATATATTTCAGTAAAATCGTTTTTTTCGTATATAGGCATAATATTAAATGTTCAAACATCTACATGAGATCTCGGGTTCAATTTACTCGTAGTCGTATATGAATATTCGTAATTTAGCAGTAGCAGTCAGAATGAAATAGTAAGGGCCAAAGAACGAAATCGTGCATCAACGGTTCCGCATTGCGGACCACCATTTACGCGCAATCTTCCGTCATTGAACTCGCTCGTCTTCGTCCTTCTTACTGCGTACTTTACCAAGACTTTCACGAGCCCCTCACGAGTATTCCTCTTCTCAGAGGGGCTTGAGCGGGAATAGTTCGCGGTGGAAGATAGAGCCGTTGAATTATTAAGGGTGACGTGTGCGACTCGCTGCCTGCAACGTGGGGAGCATCGTCACGGTGTCGTGTGTCGCCGACGACGAGAACCTCTTCGTTTGTGCTGGTGATCCGCGACGTTCGATGTCATTACATCAACCTGTCGGTTTCAATGAAGAAATAGAATTTAAAATTTTCTTGCATATTCATTTCCAAGTTGTTCATTTTGTGGAAAAAAAAAAATTAAAAACTATTTTTAGCGTACCTCTCAAGAATGTCTCTCTTGGTAGAACACCAAAAAATTCGATGATTAAAAATTACGCAATTAATAAGTTACTTTGTTAGATATCAAAGGAGTAATAATAACTTAATCGCATTTGCCGCTAAGATATTATATATATGACACATTTTTAACTTCCACACGTCTGTCAAAATGTAAATCAATTCATTTTTATAAAGTTCCATAGTAAACAACGTCCGTATTAACGTATGCAATTATTAAACAATCGATTTAAATGTAATTTAAATTTAATACATTTTCTTGAGTTAAATTGTTTAGCGCTTTTGTTTTAGTTAAATTAACGACATATTGAATTGGCAGTGGCGATCTATAAAAATGTTTAACTTTCTGCCGGCAACATGATTCTTAATGGCATCATCGATATTTTGATTGTTTAGCTTTCTGACAGATGAATTTAAATCTGTAAGAAAAGAAGTAAAACACAATCCTACTTCTTTGATAAAAACATGTTAAAGTACACTAGAATTTTTTTTACAGTTTTATACAATATAATCCGGAACAATAATAAATATTTTGCTTTGTTTCTTGAAGACACTTATTGTTGATGGAAAAGTCAAAGTTCCATGTTGTCGGCGAAAGGTTAAAAATAATCGACTTAAATTAGATACATTACGAATTTAACAGTATATCCTTTTTAAACTAAACGACTGTAAATAAATGAAATATTTTGTTTGTACTATTTTGTCCAAAATATTTCCGATTTCGGTGACATCAACGCACGAGCTTTACGTCGCGCTTGCGATGACGAGAACAATGTTAAAATGACGCGATGCAACGAATGGTCCCGAAACGAATAGAAGCGATTTTAAAGGACACAAGTATTCTATCCTTCGTCTACAGTTGAGCGAGTCATACTGGTCATACAGTTTCAGGTCATCCTCCACTTATATTGTCTCTAATTGCGACGCTCATTAACGCAGATAGTAATGGTTGCACGTCGTTAAACCTCTCTTACCACATTCAGCAAGAGCATTGCTGTATGAACTAATATCTACGGATACCTAAGGAAAGGTACGAAAGATATATAAAAGTGTTACAGTAATTGAAAAAAAAAAAAGAAAAAAAAGAAAAAAAAAGAAATTGATTTTCATCACCTTCACCATTACCGGCTGAAACCGGGTCGGGGATGCATAAGTAATCGTTCCAGTTGAGCAGAAGAAGAAATTAATAAATGAATTTATGATCTAACGAGTACATCACGCATCGTCTTGCTAATCTTACCTCCCACGCGACCGCTCGTCCAGCTAATTACATTACATCGCCACATTCGCCACCCACGAGGTGCGTTTGCAAGACGAAAGACCACTGCGATGCAGCGTGGCGGTTAGTAATTAGGAGTTCCACTTGAAGTGAGCAAGAGTTCCCTCCGATCGCGGGAATACCCGGGGTAGCGAGTCAGTTAATAATTTACATTCGCTGGAATCGGCGTTTTTCATTGTCTCGCGAATCGATCGTTGTACGCCCGCTGCGCTTGATGTAACTCTAAATTACATTGTATCCTACCTACACGTAACGCGCGTCCTCCACCCGCGCGTTTAATTTATGATGTGCAATAGCGACGATCACGTGATTTGCAACCGCGTCCGCGTCGCGGCAACGTGGGAAACGTAGAGATCTATCCGTGGGTAGGCCGACTTTTTATCGGGTCGCCTTTTTTTTTTTCTTTCCTTTTTTTTTTCTTCCTTTTTTCGCGCCGACGCCGCGAGGCTGCACAAAGCGGCAGTGGCGTACTCGCGATTTCCTGAAATATCCTCTCATAAATTTTCAAGCGGCCTGGAATCCTCGCCCGGGTCGAGCGTGTCACTCGCAAGCCACGTCCTTTGGCAGTAAGTAAATTACTTCGGCGGTAAGACTCGCGGCGTTTGCAATAGCGGAATGAAAATTTGCCACTCGCTGAAACGACCCAACGACGCAGTAATTCCGCGTTAAACATTGTGCATTTCACTCGGATAATAGTCCGTTTTCTACTAACGTAGATTAACTTTAATCTTGGTTCAATCTTACTTTTCGTCCTTTTCTAATTGTGAGATGTAAAAAAGGGATAGGGAATAAATTAAACCGAGATTGAAGTTCTAGTAATTCGTGGAAATGGACGTATAAAAGAAATGCATTAATTTCATTGGAAAAGAGACGAAGTAAACGGAGGCGGCGAGCCGCGTGGTTCTCTAAATCGTGACCGGCATACTCGGTAATAACATATAATCCGCCGTCGCTCCGTTCTATAGTATTATTTTCTCCGCGCGCATACGACAATTACATAATTTCACGCATCTGTTGTGCCGCGTCACGACCGAACGTTACACCCGTTAGATATCGCTCTGACGAGCGATGGGAAATATTTCTAGCGCAACGGTCTGGCATGGTAAACGAAAAGCGTAGAAGCAAAATTTACTGTTTCGCCGTGGAAGTAGAGACACTTGGGATGATTCAAAGTGATCATCTGTCGCCTCCAATACTTTTTCCACCGTGGACTTTTGCCACTGCCTCGCGCTACGCTCGATTCGGCGAGGAGGATTTCTGCGTGACACGGACTTGAAGCCTTGGATGCAAGAGAAACAGTGGTGGAAAGAGGGTGAAAAGAGGAGGAATATCAAATATGCTAGGACAGATGCATGGTCCCACAGTAGTTTGCCATTCTTGCCGGTTTCGCTCTTTCCAATATAATACTCGTTCCCTCTAAACGTTTTCTCCCCCTGCCCCCCCTCCTCCTCCCCCGTTTCCCTCTTCTTACAATCGCCTCCCCCTTCTGGTCTCGCTCTCTTTGTCCAGCCGCCTCTTCGCCCTCGATGCTCTCTCTTTCTTATCGTGCATTTCTCGCGCCTACCTCCCTCGCGAAGCCCTCCTCTCGATCGGCCTTTTTTTTCTTCCCTCTTTCTCGCGTAATTATAGTTTCCACTGTTGCATGCACGGTTACATATAGTCCACGATAGCTTGGGGATACTTTTTACGACGTTTGCGACGTAGAAAAGGTTCACGTTTCAAGAACGTGCATTTTATTATCTATTTACATCGGCGAAATTTTACGCAATTACGCGTCACGATTGAAATTGTTGAAAGGAAACGGAATGAAATATTTAGGCGACGCACGCGTATTTAATTTTCCGCCCTGGCCTCTATCGACTATAAATCAAATCACGATTGCCATAATTAATCATAGACCGACGATACAGGCTGAAATGATTTGCTTCATCTTATCTCGAGATAACGAGATTTGTATTATTGCAAAAGGCGGGATACTCCGTGAGTTTATTACTGTTTTGCGAAGGTATAAAGAAAGGAGGGAAGCTCGATTTGGTTAGTGTTCAAAATCCGGCTTAATGATTATGACGGGAAAGGATACCATCGCTCGTACTCTGGGTCTTTAGAATTGATCCTTTGTGGATAATCCGGATTTAAATATTGAACTTTGGCTAGCTTTTTCCATCTCGTTCATCGCTCAGCAACTTGAAGCCACTTCCACACGTTGGTCTTATAATATCTCTCTCTCTCTCTCTCTCTCTCTCTCTCTCTCTCTCTTCATGTTTGCTTCCTGTATTAGTCAAATATTTGATATCTTCAAAGCCACGTCTTCTTTAATGCATTGGTGCATGCGGGCAGAGAAAAAGGCAGACTTTATCGTAGGAACAAAATTAACGGGGAAATCCTTAAATTCGACTTACTCGGTTTTTTATTTTCCGATTAATTTGTGGTTAGGTTTAATCTGGTAATATACAAATTATATTTTTGTTAGCTACGGTTAATTACTAATGAGTTGAGTGAGTAACTTTTCAAGTTATTACATTGTTATCAATTTAGATGAAAGTAAGTAGTTAGAAAATTTTTACATCGTCATCGTGTTTAGTGAGATTAAGTCTAAACCGCAACTTATCTTAACCAGAAAATGAAAAGTCGGGCCTTAGAGAAAAATAACTCGTAGCGTTTTTCACTGGCAGAACTAATGCGCACTCAGTGCACATTAAAGCTGTTGTATACTAACTTAATCTGAATGTAAAAGTTGAGATATATATATCTCAATTAATAAAATACTTAATAAATGTACATTTTATCAAATACCGCGATAAAATGTATTTTAGGATTTCGCGGTTTAATAATTTCGCGTTTCTATAATTTTCTATATTTTTATTAAACGTACGTATCTTTACGTCGTATTTGTGTACAACGGCTTTAAAGTGCACTGAGCTCTGCCAGCGAAAAAACGCTATTAGTCCAACTTACATCCTTTTCCTGCTCGGGATTAAATTAATTATATATTTTAGAAAATTTTCTCCAACGGAGATCTATGCTTGAGATAAAGTCGCGTGATATTTGGCTATTTATTTAAAAATAATTGCATAATGAAAATGAAAACGAACGCCACATCTTAATTTTCTCCGCGATAGCCCCATTTCGAAAGATTAACTTCGGCAGATTAGCTCGAGATTTAAGTATCAACGATACATCGCCCTGGACGACGATGATCTTATTTGCGTGGATTTAGATTTATAAGGCAGATTTCAGTAAAGGACCGGCCTCTCCCGTCAGCCGAGAGGACTGACCTTTATTATAGCCCCCGCCGAGGCGCAATCTCGGTACAGAATAAGCCGCCTCGCCTCTTTCGAGGTGAGAAACTGGGACGGGCCATCTGCTTTCCCGAACTTTATTATTCCGAAGCGATAAGCCATGCATTCGTAACGAAACGGCAACCGAGTTTTCTGGCAAACGAGACGAGAAAATATCTTTATTTCTCTATTCTCCCGAAGCTTCTTTCTCCGGACCGCGTTTGGTTTACCG
>NW_017305987.1:180333-180722 GCF_001594115.1 Trachymyrmex septentrionalis | reverse complement strand
CAACCGAGTTTTCTGGCAAACGAGACGAGAAAATATCTTTATTTCTCTGTTCTCCCGAAGCTTCTTTCTCCGGACCGCGTTTGGTTTACCGACGCGCGTGGGTTCCCGTGGGTCCTTTGCAGAAGAACGAACATTCGAAACATTCTTTTCCACCCGCCCGTCCCCCGCATCGTCCTCTCCCGGCGGTGCACCTTCTGGTGCCGCGGATTTCGATCGAAATCTACTCAACTCGCAGTCCGCTGGCGCGGATTCGATCCCCGAGATTCGCCATTCGGCCTGATACCTACCCTGGGCGGCCTGATAGGGAGAGAAAGAAGGCAGAGGGTGGGTGGCGGCGGTAATAGTGGTCGCGGTGGTGGTACATATAGACGTGTCCGTGTGGCGTGTAC
>NW_017305987.1:168370-180233 GCF_001594115.1 Trachymyrmex septentrionalis | reverse complement strand
CGGCGGTAATAGTGGTCGCGGTGGTGGTACATATAGACGTGTCCGTGTATACGTGTGCGGGCGCACGGTGAGAGTCGACGTGCCGGGGGTGGAGTGGCGATTAATTATGCAGAAAATGCGATCGATGGAGGAACGTGCACCCTTAAAATATTGATACCACGAACGGTCTCTACTACCATAACCGCTCTCTATACTATTCTCTACCCTCGATCTAACAACCGCCGAGGCCGCGACTCGTAGGGGGGCTGCCGCCGTTTTCGCAGACTCTCTCGATTGTTCTGTTCTATACCTGTAATATCGAATCCACCCAAGTGAAAAGTAATATTCGCCTCGGGTAGTGGGCGTGCGTTCGGAAACCGTCATCTGCTCGCTTTCCATATTTTATACATGTGTATACCTTATTATTACAGCGCCGGAGTTTTGTTTTGTTTCTGGATATCAGACGTAGCCGCTTTAAATCTTCATATATATATACGAGGAATCCCTCTCCTGTTCAATTTTCAACGCAATCGTCGAACGAGACTATCCCGCGTTTCCATCTTGAAGAGATACTCTGCTGTAACTAATAATCTGTCACAACTTAAAAAAAACAAAAATATCGCCTGCGACTGCGGCTTTGGTTGCATAAGAACCTAGCAGTTCAACGTCGGATTATTCCTTTCCTCTTTATTTTCAACTTTATACGAGGAATTCCCCTGTTGAATTTTAGCGCAATCGTCAAATAAACGTCGTCTCTATCTCGCGTCCCAGGAATCTACTACAACTAATGTATCATAACTGGGGAGGGAAAAAAAAAATCGCTTACGACCGCGGCGTAAGAATCTAGTAATTCATCATCGAGATCTTCCATTTCGCTTTATCTTAAACCTTCATACATACTAGGAGTTCCCTCGTCGAATTTTAACGCAATCGTTGAATATAACTCTCTCCTATCCTGTGCTCCGATCTCGAAGAATCTTCCGTAACTAAGAATCTACTGTAGCCAAGAAAGAAAAAAAAATCGCTCACGACTACGGCTTTGGTTGCGTAAGAACCTAGCAGTTCGATATCGGGGGGGCTCTTCCATTTTTTCTTCATTTTAAATCCTCGTATACTAGAAATTCTCCCGTTGAATTTTAACGCGATCGTTGAATGCGTCCATTCCGCGTTCTTATAGAATACCGTAACTAGAAATAAAAAAAAGAAAGAAAAGAAAAATCGCGGCTACGACCGCGGCTTTAGTTACGTGAGAACCTAGTAGTTCAATTTCGAGATCTTCCATTTCTCTTTATTATTTCTACGACGAATCGAGAGTTAACCGCAGCTTTTTTTCAACCGCTTGGCCCAACCGCGACTAATAACGGACGACGGCGATTGCGAATAATGTGGAGGACATAAACAATATTCCGTATACTTCGCCATCCCTCTCTTCCTCTTCGCGGTGGCGTTAATCATCCTCGCCATGGAGGCGTCCTATCCCGAGAGAATTTCCTCTTATTTCGCGAGAGAGGAGTTAATAGGAGAGTTCCGTTCGGGGCTCGAGATTTCCGCTGCGGAACTTCTAAGTTTGTCAATGCCGCGGCGCACGCCAACGCCGGGCACGCGGGAGGAATGGAGAAAATTGCGAGAGAAAGGGAAAAGCTGAGGGACAAGCATTTTCACACTTTCCTTCCCCGAAGTTGGAGAAACTCGCCGCGAGGAAAGCCCGACGCGCCGCCGAGCCTCTCGCATTTTCCGTGCTACATTGAGCGGAACGCCAAGTTCTCACGGTTATATCGTTCCAATCAAAGGAAAGGCGATGCAAATTGTATTCATCTTGAAAGGAATATCTTTTTGTCGATTATCACTGTTTTACTCCTGGCGTTATACTTGCGTTCGAATACCAATGAATAATGCGCGACAAGAACAAGCCCACCACTTGTTTCGTTTACAGTGTTGCGAGATGCAACATTCGATCGCAGCAGCGTAATAATGTTACGGAAGTCAAGGCTGAAACGAGAAAACGTTCTGCAAATTATCGCTGATAAGCGAGTTTTACGTTTCATCGGACGTTTCAGCTTCGAAACTATAATGGTGCTGACGAAATGTAAACACATGTAATGTATAGATTAGAAAATTCACAGCACCAGATTTTTTTTTAACTTCCGGGTCACGTTTCTGCGATGCGATAAAACCTACTCAGCAGTACTCGATAAATCGATGACGATGGCCAATAAATGGCAAAGCTATTGAGCAAGTAGGAAAGACGAATATTATACAATATTCAACGAAATATCTTTTAAGATCGTAATGTGAATACACAATTAGAAAATGAAAGCCGTAAAGGATTAAGCTGGATCTTTAGAGCTTTAAATAATTCGAATGTGAATTTATTTACATAGGTGCTTAATCCTGCAAACTACATGTCGAATTTAATTTTCAGTCTAGAAAACTCAATTCTTAATCGAACTAGAGTAGTAATAACGCAAATTAATTTAACAATAAGTATTATTATCGCCCACACGGAAGAAATACATTTGTAGCGAATAATAATTGCTTGTTTCAAGTATTTTAACAATTCGTATATCCGCGTAAATCAGTCGTAAGTTTCTCACAAGCGTAAAATTTATTCGAAATATATTCTGAAAATCCTAGTAAGTTTAATACTTAATAATCAAGATTATTAAATTAAAACAAATTCGATTTGTTTATCGTATGAAGTCGTTTCTTCGTTCAATTTTTGTAATCTTTAAAAGAAAATTTATTCTTGTTTCACACTTGATAATGAGTTTTCTCAAATTTCTAACAGGTATATTTAAAAATAATTATCAAGAAAAAATATTCTTTGTTGAAGATAAATATTACAATATTTAAAAGGAAGAAAGGAAATTGAGTAATCACTTTTCTTAGCAAAGAGATGATACTTTTCTGTGTGCAGCATTCGAGAATCGTGCGTGAAAATGAAAGTTACGTGTTACGAGGATCCTGCCAACTCTTTTATAAACATGACGTTTTCTTATTTCTCGAAATCGTGTATATTGATCGCCCCACATGTATTTATATCGTATCGGGACGAAAATAAAGTCGAGAATTGGCACGATTCAATGGTGAACGCGTGCCAGAAATATATTGGGCGGGACTGACCGGATCTCTCTCTCTCTCTCTCTCTCTCTCTCTCTCGGCCGCTAAATCGCATTCATAACTTCCAAGCATACCACTTTTAACGAATTTGAATACGTCGGATCCGCTGGATAAATCATTCTCTCCACGTTCGCGCATTACGCGACTTACTATATATATATTTTCGCAAGTGCGCGGTTCCGGGGACCGCAAACGTGAGTATAACTCGCCCGAGCACTTTTGACGTAAACTCGTAATAGAATTATCTTCATGGCTAAAACGTGACTGGCTACGCCGGTATTAAGATACGACTCAAAGCTGAAGGGGTTAATTACGACATCTCGTCGCGCATCTGTTTACTGTGTTGTGGGAGTTGCAGCTCAACCGCTGACGAAGTCCCAGTGGCAATAAATTCGTCCGAGGTGGAGGTTTCGCGACGTAAAAACGTCTTCGCCCGCGAAGAGGACTTTCTCGCGAAAGTAGCTTCTCGCGAAGTGATCCTCGAGGAGAACGAAGAAACCGACGCTGTGTCTGATCGTGAAACGATGGGAGCGTTTTCGCGTGGAACGCCCGGTCGCACGATGGCGAAGACCATTGTCCTCGCGCCGGAGCCGGTTTTGAAAGCTAGAAAAAATCGTCGCCGATCCGCACGAGGGCGGGGCGGGGGGGGGGAGAGAGGGAGAGAGAAAGAGATGGAAACGGTCCTCCGCGGAGGACTGTGCTTGCCTTCCTCGTAGCTGGATGAAAACGATCCGAGGAATCTTTCTCACGACCCGGGGCCATCTTGGGACCGCGGTGTCGAAGGACTGCGAGTTAAATGAAAGGGAACGAGATGCCGGCGATGGACTATCTTTCTTCGCTCGCTCCGCTCCGGACATTCCACGCTCGTTTATTACGGTGTTGTTTACTCGACAGTCCCATTTTCGGTCGGGTACATCCGCGCGAGTTTTCCCTTGGACGCGGAGAAAGAACGTCGACCATCGCGTAACATATACGGGAGGAAAGACGGGAGCAAAGTTTTTGCTCAAGTATTAGATTAACGCAAAAATGCTCAGTGCCCGATTTATTATTCAAAGTTCAAACAGCAGCTGCAATTTTGTTAAAAATAAAATAAAATCCAAGTCATGCTCTACCTGACGAGAGAATTTAAGAAACTGTTTTTTTTCAATTGTAATGATTTTAAATAACAATAAATAAAGGGCAAAGTAAGAGTCAAACACATTTCTGAAAATTGTCACACAATTGAAAAGAATAAATGACAAATAGAGAAAAGTAAAATTGAAAAAATATAATACAGTAAAAACTCAGTTTCAATACAAATAAATTACAAGTTTCGGCTGCCGGATTCGGAGACCTCTTCAGACATTAACTTATAAAAATCGCTGTACAAAATTAATTATTGGAAATGTTCGCATATTTAATATAATCACAGTAACCAAATTAACATACCGGAATTCTAACAAGCAATTAAAACTCACCAAAAATCATGTGTAAATTGTTCAAACAAGTGTCCATACAAGTATGAGAACCCATTAAAATATGTAATGGTTTTTGACGGAGTCAAAATATTTTTTTTATTTAATTCGCAACAACTCGGTAACAAAAAATCGTAGGGACATTTTTTTAAAAACAATTTTATAGGAAAAGCTTTTACGTTAGAAATTCAAAAAAAAAATTTTTTTTTTTTGACATGTGACAGGCCCACAAAGAGAAGAAAATATTTTTCGTTTTGTTTAACTCGTAGTTTTCTATATGTAAAAATTACAAAACTCACATAAATTCACAAAATATAGTAACCATTCGAAAGTAGAGACTTCAAGCTTGAAAACCCCTTTTTTTTTGTTCATTTAAATTTCATTTATTCTTAATAAAATTGCAGCTGTTTGAACTTTGAATAATAAATCGGGCACGAATTTGTGCAGTGATCTAATATCTAAAAATTTAGCTACACCGTTAGATATAATAACGGAGAGGGGGGGGAGAGAGAGAGAGAGAGAGAGAGAGAGAGAGAGAGAGAGAGAGAGAGAGAGAGCAGTGGTAATCCAATCCCTTGATTTGAATAACCTTTTGTTATTTTTATCTTTCATGTGCAATTCATGTGTATCTTCAAAATGCAAATCAATCCATTCAGTGGTTAGTTTCACAAAATAAATAACGTAATATTAACGTAGTAAATAATAAAGTAAATTTGAGTCGAATTTAATACATTTTCTTAAGTTAGATTGTTTAACTTTATTGCTTTAATTAAATTAACGACATGTCGAGCAGTGGCGACCTATAAAAATGATTAAATAAGTAATTCAAATTTGATATTTGACACGAATTTAACAGTGTACGAATATGAACATAATTTTGTTGCATCATCAAAATAATGACGTAGGAATTTCAAGCATAATAAGCAATACCGCAGAATATTCTGACGTTCTAGCAATCACTTTCAGCGTATTATATCATTATTTTGATAATCCAAAGAACAAAATTATTTTCAGATCTGTATGTACTAATAAATTTTGGATATCTTAGCAAAAACATCGTTTTTCAATTATCGTTAATTAATCTCCATTAATCTGAAGATATTTAGAAATTTTTAAAAATTAGCTCGCCGAGCGACTCGCGTCTGTTTCGACGTTGAGAATCCTGATCTCTATTACAGTCGTGATTTCCATTTCGTCAGGTTTGCCACCGTCCGTTTCGCTGTGACACGATTCTCCTTTGTGCGTGCTTTTTCGTTATGGCGCAGTCATGAAGTTTGCCACGTGCTATTTTTTTTTTTTTTTTTTTTTTTAAAGTCAGCCTCACGAGATCGTTTCTCTTGTTTTTACGCCTGCGGAGGAGGGAAGCACATTGAGTAACGATAAATTCTCCTTCCGCGCTTCCTGGCTATCTTCCTTCGCGTCTTCTTGCCGCTCTCTCACGTACTCTCCCTTTCCCTATGAAGTCGCTCGTGATTTCCGTTCATTCACCCTTTCCGGTCATCACCCTCTCTTCGCGCGCTGCCTCCACTGCTCTCTCGCATTGTTGTCTCTTCGCAAACTCACTTCCGCGACGTCTTCTCAGGATCGTTTACCGCGCAGCATCCACCTCCTAATAAATAAAGATGAATGTGTTACTTCCTTTTTCTTTTTTTTTTTTTAATATATATAACATAAAGTCGAGAAAGAAGACAAGATCGATAATATAGCGTGTATAAGCAGAGATTTACTTCTGAAAACTTTTTAACGACTGTGGAGGTCTTCATAAGCGTGCAGTGCAGGTGCAATTCGTTCATTTGTAAACTTTGTATTTCTTAAGGGTACTTGCAATTGTCGTACTTTCTCACAGCTGCTCCTGCAAAAATTTTAACAAGCCGCGACAATTTTATCGCCAATTTCAACTTTCGCAATTACGCTTTCTCGCGAGGGTGGTGTATAAAGTGATTTCACTGATGGCTTCGCGGAAGAGAGATATGTTGCACCAGCAAATAAGAAACATGAAAACCCTTCAGGCTCCATGAAAGATTTATCGTCGGTCGACTCTCCATGCAGAAAATGCATCGCGTAATCGCTGAGTTTGTCGTACCGCGTTTAGAAATGTTCTCACAATCGGTCGTCCGTCATCGTCAAAGTGAATCTCGCCTTAACGCCGTGCCGTGTAATATCCATGATTCACGTGACGCCTTAATTTTGTTTTTACAATCCGATCGCGCGCCGCATCGCTAACTCGATAAAAGTCGGTAAACATCGGTACACGTGAGGCTTATTTCTGGAGGAGGGATCGATTAAACTTTAAATGGATATTCTTATATTAGACAAACAGTAAGTTGAGTAACGTCTGTGATAAAAATCAATGTGCGTATCGTTTGCATTTTACGCAGCCTTCAAATTTTCGAGTCGAACAGCTTGGTCGAATCGCCCGAGGCGATTTAAAAATAGAGAACGTCTGGAAATCTATACTATTTTAAGATCCGACAAGAAATTCGTTCAGCTTTATTTCGGATTGGCAGACATTTGTCATATTTTATTAGGTTGGATAAGATGCGACTGTGCACGGCTTAATTGGCAAACGGCATTGGCGAACTCGTTCGCATCGTGCAGGACAACAAGATTGGCGTGTCGGGCAATACGGTTTCCTCTTAAAAAACAAGGCGAACCAATCGACAACCAGTTTCCGTGGAACGAGCAACGTGCACGATATTATCTAATTTCTGAATTATTTATCACACGTCGCCCTTCTTCCACTGGTTCGTCCGTGCCGTTTTCGCATTTCGGTATCGATTTTATGGTATTGATTGCTAGAAACGAATATTTAATTATTTTTTTCCACGATTCCTCACGTTCCCGTTGTGATGCTTGCTGTGTTTATAAGTTGAACTCTGATTTCGTATAAACGTTACACACAGTCTAGATTTTGACTGCTTCACTTAAAAGAACAGCAACATCTATATATAATTCTCATTGTGTTAATATTAATACCAATATGATGTGGATTCAACATCATGGCTTTTAAATTCCAACCAATGATGTTAATGTAAAACATCAGAGGTTTAAAATCCACACTATATATTGGTTGGTTGACGTTGATGTTAATGTTAACAATATGATGTGGATTTAGCACTCTATAAGATTTTAAAATCACACCATGACGATGTTATATAAACATCAGAGATTTGAAATCCACATCTCACACAAGTTGGTATTAATATTAATACCAACACAGTGAGAATTAGGTACACCTTATGCACTCTAAAGCTCACCGAGAGAGTACGCCGAAAGAAAAGATTAGCTGCTGCAGAAAATTAGATGGTAAATTATGGCATAATATTTTTAACTGGGGGGCTGCAGCAGCCAATTAAAAATGCTACGTCGTATTCAGCCAATCTTTTCTTTCAGGGGTATCTTTGCCAAAAGAAAGCACTTCTCTCTGACAAAATTTCATTTGAAATCGTCGTTGAACTGTAGGTCTATGACTGTACAATCAGTGTGTGCGCATCACAAGCATATGAGAGAAGTCACATCGCGTTCGGACTACGAACAATAGGATTGAGGAGGACACTCTAAAAAATATAATAGGTGTGGATTTAACACCTCTGTGGTGTAAACCTCTGATTAATATTAACATCAACGTCAACCAACCATAGTGTGAATGTTAAATCTCGGACGTTTATATTAACGCCATGGTTCGAATTCAACGTCGCATGGGTGTAAAATTCACATCGCAGGTGTTAAATCCACACAGATTTTTTCAGAGTGTCGAAATGATCTACATTGTTTCACGATGATTGTTATTAAAAATATTTGTTTGCCGAATATATTAATATTATTCATTAGCGGACCCCTGTAAGAATATAATACAGAATCTTTGCGTTCAGAGATATTTTCAGGTGGATTTCAAATTTATGAGTTTGTGATTGCGGATCGTGACATATAGCGTCACGTTTTACGGAAAAACCACTGTGCTGGATGTCTTTCACAGCCACACTCATTTCGTCGTGCAGGAATCGGGTGTACGAGAAGGTCCGAGGGATCGATAACGCGGATAATCGAACGTCAAACGGGGACGTGACCGTTTGGGCCCTCCGCCCTCGCCTCGAGCGAGGAACCTTCCGGTTCCTTTCCAAAGTCGCGAATAATACCGCAGATCGTGCTCGATAACCGCGTTCTTCGAGGATGGATCTCGATGGCGCGAAGACATATCGATGATCCGCGTGAGAAATGTTTGTCGATCTGAGACGACGGTCTAATCTGTTTCATTCCGCATCTTCAATCTTTGGATCGATAAACGACATCTTCAGATACTATATCGTCTCACGTTTTTATACAGAGGATCAGCGATTTGAATTAATTTCTTATCAAAGGATTTATTTGCAAAACACGCTTATAGTTCATTCAGTTTAATCCTAATCGATATTTTTTCGAAAATTTCCTTAATATCCGCCGTGTACTGTATTTTTTTTGCTCAAAATTAACATAGTTGAACGATTTTTTTTTATTTCGTGACCAAAATACGAGGAATAAAATTACGCAATTTACAATTATATAAGATTGTGGAAAACATTTGTTATAAATAATTTTTTACAACGGAGCTGAGGAAAGATGTCTCCGGCTGGATCCGTGAATTTCGATTACGGTTAAAAGTTTCTCCAACAAACGATTAATAAATAATATTATGAGGATGAAAACGATACAACTTATGGTATAATTAGCGTAGTTGGACTATAATATTGCTGGTTGCTAAATTTACTCAATAGCGGGAATGGAAACACATACACGCCGAATGATATTTCGCTCGGTTATGAGAAATTCGATATTTATACTTGCGCTTGTGGCCATGGCGTTGCGAAATTAGCAATTAACGTTAACAGCGCCCGTTGTATCTCCATTGCACGGCTTAATTCAAAATAAGACAGAACGATGTTCGAAACGCCGCTGACAGTGAATTCTGGGACGTAGCCAGAGCCGAAGCTAATACCATTAACCCAACAATCGCTAAAGTGGCAATTAGACTTTGAAGACGAAGCCGTTTGTACGACACTTCGGAACTGAGATTCCATATATATAGTATATATATATATGTGTGTGTGCAAAATGATACGAGATGGAAACTGGTACACGGCGATGGCGAAAACATATTCCCCATTTTCATGAAAACGCGGATTTTACGCGATTTTATGCGTACCATGTTACGAATGTTACATCGGCTTTTCCAACAATATTTGTTTAATCATTATTTCGAATTAGAAATGTCTTTCATGGATTATAAATAGCTATTGGTTTTTCACAGTTTGTCAGAGGAATTATTCGAGGGTGGATAAGATCGACACATGCGCTGACGGGATACAAAGCGGGATATATCCTTAATGTAAGTCTCTGATACAAAGCGCGAGTCTGTGGTACAACGGAGAACTCTCTAAGCGGAGGATTTCCTTTATGAAAATAGGATTCAGCGGTACCGGTAGATCCTCCAAGTCTTAGCCTGTCGCTTCGACTTAATTGCCAAGATTATCCTTATGTAAATACATTCCTCTATCGCAAGTTACGCGTCGTGGTACGCTAAGACAGTCCCGTGATAAGGAGATTGCGAGCTAGCTTGGAAAATAATCGTCGCGGGATGTTGAGGGTGCCGGTGGTACCGAGTTTTCGCGACCCTTAGCCGACGGTGGTTCTCTTCAACTTTCTCGAACAGCTCTTCGGCTGGGGGTCGCGAAGGGGTAGGGATCGCTGGTAGAACGGCAGGGGAGATCGGTGGTGGAAGAAAAGCGGTTGCCCTCGAGAATTCTGCCCCCTCCCGGGGGTTGTGTAGGTGTTAATCGCGACTTGTGTGCAGCCCGCTGAAGAACGTGGAGGAGAACATATACGGGGGCCCGGGTATAGGCGAGCAGCATAATATCGACCGTAGATGTTGTTGATGCAAACGGTAACCACGGGTGACACGAGCCGGTTGACCAATTGCAGTCTTCACGGTGGCCGTGCCCGACCAATCGTCTAGCGGTACGCTGCCGGTTTTTTGATTGGGCGATACCAGGGATAAGAGACCAGTTCGAGGCCACCGAGACCCACAAATGAACGTGGACGTACCAAGTGGAGAACATCGGTCTGCTGCGGTGCGAAGTGCTCGTCGTTCATCATCATCCTCGTCCTCGTCCACGTCGAACTACCTACTTGGTCGCCGTCTCGATCGTCTCTTCTCCGTGTGTGACGCGACCTTTGGATAACTATTCCCGACCTTTGGATTTTGTGTCTATTTCTCGGTTCTCCTGAACCTCTTCTATGTAAGATCTTTTTACAATCAGCTTTACAGTCGTTCGTTATTATCCAACACGACCACCACCACCAGCACGCCACTATGAACGCACTTGATGCCTCACGTTATATTCTGCTTTATTATCTGAAATCTCTTAATTTGATAAAAACCATCCAATTTCCTCCGTTTCCTCTTTTCGGCAAGTTTTTTCTATACACCACATTAGTTGAACGCAAAATGGGATTAGCTTTAAAGTAACATCTAATATCTCCAGGTCCTTCATTTTTCACTTTAGGTATATCATTTTTAGGCCGATCTAAAGTCAAATCTCTCGGATGTTCTTTCATTTTATTGAATTATTTCATTTCTTGATCGACCCTCGTCGTTTGAGATATTAGAGAGTTTAGAATAATCTTGTATTTTCTGTACCTCTAACTAATCTCTTTCCAGCTTTATAGCCGAACCAGTGTAGAATTTCGCAAATACGTGTTCTTTTTATGCACAATATTTCGAAATCGTCGACTTATCAGGAAGATGATCGGATTGCTTTTTCTTTCGTTCGTTATTCTTGCATTTCGATTGTTCGCGAGAGTACTTAAATCGATCGAACTCGGCTCGCTTGCGATTCGGTTGAAAAGGATACGTCGTAGAGCAGCAGATCGCAAACTAACAAAGTGGATTACAGTGTACTTTGAGCCTCTACACTTTTCGTCGCTCAGGCGCGTATTTTGCATCGGATTCGCTCGCTTTCAGCCGCCACCACCACCACCATCACCACCACCACCACTACCGACTGTCACTGCCGACCCCTCTCGGTTGATCTATGTGTTTGCCGGAGCGAAATTAAGTTATTTCATTATCGCACGCCATTGTAGCCAGTCTCGTCTGTATAGACGTACCGTTGTTTCGGCGCCGGGGTGGCTTCGTCCGTCTCGGAGAAAAAAAAAAAAAAACTCGCACGAGACACATCACGAGGATTCTATAAGTTTTCGTCTCTCTCTCTCTCTCTCTCTCTCTCTTTCTCTCTCTCTCTCGCGATTAAGTGACGCATTATTCATAAATTCGG
>NW_017305987.1:165196-168270 GCF_001594115.1 Trachymyrmex septentrionalis | reverse complement strand
CTCTCTCTCTCTCTCTCTCTCTCTCTCTCTCTCTCTCTCTCGCGATTAAGTGACGCATTATTCATAAATTCGACACGGTACTCTTGACGATTTATCTTATTTTTGTCCTTTTCGCGCCGTGAATTTGCGATTCTCTACGGACAGTTAAGACGCGTTTTCTCAATTCTTAGAACTGTAAACAATATTTCGTACGTAAGGCTATTAGGAGGTTAAACACCTTGCGAGGAAAATACGTTCAAGTCAATAACATTCAGCGCGTTATTGGAATGAAAATAAACGTGCGCCTCTCGACATGTTTTGTGTACGCGGAGTGTGTCGTAATTTTCGCTTAGAAAGTTCCACAATACATGCGCGTGTCTCCTCTAAAAACGACAGTTTGGCGGACAGTCTCGTCTTGCTGAGCTCACGTCGTTAATTGTGGCAAACCGGTCGTAACTTTGTTGTATTTTGTGTTTCAGACGGGCGGAAAGCTGGCGTTGATCGTAGAGTAATTTACCTCCGTGTCAAGGTGAGTTGATAAAATCGTTTTTACTTCTGACAATTACTCGATTCGCAAACTTGACGAGAACCCGACGAAGTTAGAGCCAGGCAATATCGAGTCTTGTGTGTGTGTGTGTGTGTGTGTGTGTGTGTCGGTGCGAGATAGATTATAATTAATTTATCGCAATAACGTACCGAGAAAAATGTTAAAGGTGGACGAAGCAAAAGATTCTAATTATATCAAGAATTTCGATTATTTCAATTAGAAGATTTAATTGGAACAGATTTTATTCGTTCCATTTTTTAACCAGAATTAATTCAGACATTTTTCTGAGTGTATTGTCCTTTGTAGCGATATAAATTACGTTTAAACGAGATCGATACATTTATACCAGCGGCGTCGCATAAATTTCAAGGGTAGCGCAAGTCGATATTTTTTGCAAGTTGCGCTAAGAATTATAAGATACAGATCTGTCCAATTTTACCTCCGGAGTCAAAACGCAAAAAAAAAATCAACGTTTAAGTGTAAAGTGCTGATCTGAGCCCCGCTTATCAACACTTTGCAGTCTCTGAAATCTTATTCGCATCGAATCCTTCGCGTTTTGGCCCCGGAGCTAAAATTGGACAGGCCCGAATTAAATAATGTTATTGGGATACTTTTTTTTTAGTAGTTAATTACGAACCAAGTCCCGCACTCTCTCTATTCGTGTACAAGGATCTCGGATAAGATCGGGCATTGTTCCTCGTGTTCCGGGAAAGACCGGGTTGGCGTTTGGACGATAATGCGTCGTACAATCCTCTCCGGTTCCTTCGCCGCTTTTCCATCGTCGCCGTGCGAAATTCGTGCATTGAAAATATGCTTCCTTACGCGATCGCGTAAGGATAAGATATCCGTCGCTCGATCCTTCGCATCGCGTTCGAATGGTAGCGTCGGGGACGAGGAAAATTCGCGATTGCCTTACCACAGTCAATTATTCCGTTCGTGCCGTTTTCATTCAATTACATTCGCTATTTATATCCTGCGCGAGCCCCGGGAGATTACTCGATGATAATCAAGTGTCGGAAATGCGCGACGATTCTCTAACTGCGAGTGAAAGGTGACGCTTTCAATTATATCACCTGGATGGACGGCTAATGAAACTGAAACGATGTGTCATTAAAATGTGCATACTTTTCGCGCGCGATCGCTGTGTAACTCCGTATTTGATACTATATAGGTAGTATCGATACCTGCTCTCTTACGGTAATAGTTTTTTGTTGCGAGAAAACGCGAGTAATATTGACCGGCCGATGATGAGTCTCTCTCTCTCTCTCTCTCTCTCTCTCTCGTCCATGACGAATTACATTCTATACTTTGCAAGATGAGGTAATTATACGTGAGGTAAATATATTATGTCGCCCTTTTGAGACGCGATTTTCCCAGACGTGAAATTTTCCTTGTGCCTCTTCTGGAGAATTCAATTAATGCCAACCGTTACAGCGCGGGATTAATGCAAGTCGCTGTAACGTCTGACGTGAATAACCAGTTTCGACACGAGAGTGAAATAAAGCTTTCCGTTTCTTTTTTTTTTCCCCGGATCAAGGAGAGAAGAGAGGAGAGATACACACACACACACAGGGAGAATCACGAAGCGTGACTGCGGATCCTCTCGCGCGTCTCAGCCGTGAAATCGCAGTACGTCGCAGCTCATTCCTCTCACTCTCGTTCTACTCTCGTCTCCTTTCTCCTTCTCCCCTTCTCCGTTACATTTTATTTCGCGTCTTCATCTCGCATCGTCTTTCTCTCGTCGAACTCCGGTACGGCGGATGAAAACGTCTCGCCTCTCTCGAATTGCTACAACAACGGCCGATCGTTATTTAACCGCCCGTGCCTGTCGCTATGTTGCGATAACCGACAATTACGCGCTACCACTGATACCAGTAATTATTTAACGTGTTCCAGAGCACGAGCTGTTCCGTCCTGGCGTCTCTATCGAAACGCGAACTTGATCCCATTCTCGGCGCAACGTAACGCATCGTAATTGCAACGTCAATTTTTATTCCCGCGAACACATACGCGTTGCGCGCGCGTGTCGCGTCGGGATCGATTTTTCCTCAGGAAGAAAGAAAAAAACAAAACAACAAGACTCTATTAGACTCCGCGAAATTCTTTTTTTTTTTTTTCGCCATTTAACATTGTGTTCCAGCTTTCTATTATTCCGCTTATCTCGCCGCGCTGCGCAGTATTATCGTCGCTCGAAAAAAGTAATTCTTTCGCGTTCGTTGCGGTTCGTTAATGTCGGCTGAGCGTGCGCTAATGGAAAACGGACGGACGGACGGACGGACGGACGTAATTTGAACGCGAACGGAAGGAAATCGATGACGTACCTCACGGATTATCGCGCGTATTTGTCGAATATTAATCAGTCCGCACATCATTAAGTGAACTCTTTCATAGCCGCAGCCTTGACGGTACAAGCGAGGTGTTCTCCGGTGAACGGATTAATATTCACGACACGTTTTCTCGTATTTTCGTGTATAATTATTGTTAGAGAGCGGTCGCGAGTACATACAGAAGTAATTGTGGCGATCTATCGTCTGTGTGTTTCGTGTGT
>NW_017305987.1:160403-165055 GCF_001594115.1 Trachymyrmex septentrionalis | reverse complement strand
TATATATATATATATATATTTCACCGCGTGACTCGCGTGACGCTAAAATACGTACGTATAGCGTATACAATTCTTGTGTGGAAAAGACCACACTACGCCGGGCTTCCTGGAGTTACGAGTATTCCTGGGGCCGATGAAAATGGGAAATGAGGAAACGTAGAAATCGGAGAAAGTCGTTTGGGCAAATCGCAATCGCGTATGAGCGGGTTACGCGATGGGACTTGGCATTGTAAAGTCGGGGATTGAAGGACGATGGAAGAGCGGAGGCAACCGAGAGAGAGAGAGAGAGAGAGAGAGAGAGAGAGAGAAGAGACAAATTTATATGTAATACGATAATGTAATTTAGACGGTATGGCGAAGTAGGATTGAGCTATTAGCATATTGAGGAGCGAACGTATGAATGAAAAAGTCCCGGGATGTGCTCGCCTGGGAAATGGAAAGAGCGAGTGGGAAGGGGATGGTTGGTTGGGTAAAGAGGGTTGTAACTGGATCTTGGCGAAAATCGTGAAAATGTCACGATGGCTGGTATTCATAGTTCGTTCTTACTTTAAGACCGTCTTAAGTACCGCCTTGAGATGCTAATACAGTTCCATGATTGATTCGTGATATCTTAAGACTGTATTTAAGATAGTTTTAAATGTAAGAACCGATTGTGTGTCCGAATGACTATCGTGAATATCGATCTATACGTTGTCGTAAGAAATACTTCGAAGGAACCCAATCTCTTTAGTTAAACGATATTTTGTTGCTTTTGAACTTTTATCCGTGTCAAAATGTACATCAATTTATTTCTGTGATTAGTAAAATTTCAAAGTAAAGAATCCATATATTAACGCATTTAGTAAATAATAAATTTGAGAAAAAAAAATAAATTTTTTAATTAAATCGTTGAACTCCATTGTTTTAAGTTAAATTAGCGACTACTGGAATAGAAGCAGTGGCGATCCATAGAAATGATTTAAAATAACTCTAATCGACTATACATAGTTTGACATTATGAACGTAACAGTACAGAGAGAAATGATTTTGTTATAGGAATCGAATCAACGGAAAGCAAATGTGATATTTGTTAAAAAAACGATCGATTTGTTACGATTGTAAATTAATCAGTCAATGTAACAAATAATCAATAGTATCATATCATATATATATATATATAAATCGTAGATAGTTGCACGGTTTCAAATCGTAAGAAATTGGTCAAGTATTCTCCCTATATTTGACTGTGCTTAGTCGGCTTCTACGATCATCTACGAATTCTATGTGAACGATCCTAAAGTCTATCCAAAAGATAGATTAGATCCTAGTTTGCTTCTGTTATTAATAATTGGTTTATATAGCAGTAATCGCAACAACAAGATTTGTTGTCACATATTTACCGATCACCGGTTAAAGGTGGTTCGTTAAATTAACAAAATCCTTTCTCTCAATGAGTGTACGAGACGCGAGCCTCTGTTTCGCTCTCGATCGTAAAACAAAATTCCTTCCGCTCGTCCTACCGTCAGAAGTAACTTTTCAAGCACGAGAATCTCTGAAGATTTCGCTTATTTCAAAATGTCTCTTTTGGTTGTCTAAAATTGCGTTTTCCATATCGGTAAACGTTGCACACGTAAGTCCATCGTAGATTATATTTCGGTCTCCCTCTCTTTCTCTCTCTCTCTCTCTCTCTCTCTCTCTCTCTCTCTCTCTCTCTCACCCCCTCGGAACACGTTTCGGAACTACATCGCGGGTTCCTGCTGAATCATTCCGTACGTATCGTCGCGGGGTAGACGGAGGTAGAGAGAAAGAGAGAGAGAGAGAGAGAGAGAGAGAGAGAGAGAGAGAGAGGGAGGGAGGGACGGTGAGGGAGAAGGAAGAAGGTAAGGGAAGAAAAGAGGAAAGAGGAAGAGACACAGGATGAAGGGGGGAAGAGGGAGAAAGGAGGAGAGAATGACAGAACGAAGGGACGAGGGCTCGGCGCATGCGTGCCGACGCAACAATATGGTGAATTCCGCGAAGCGGCCCAGTATCCGCCCGACCGTCAGCTGATCGATATACTTCCGCACGCACGCCACGTCAGACGCGCCGTACCGTGAGCGACACGCATGTCGCGTCATGCGGTGCATCGGGCTAACCCGTTACACGCCGCGACCCTCCCCGCGCTTCGGGATCCACCGGATCCACGTCTGTCCGTCGCCGTCGCCGTCGCCGTCGTAGCGACGGATGAGCAAGACGGCTTTCGACGGCGGCCGCCGTCTTCTCGTCAGTCCGCTCTCGTGGTCGTCCGAAGAAAAAGAGCGTCCGCAGGTACGTCGAAAGAAACGCGCGCCGTTCGAACACACTCTCTCGTGGTCATATCAGTCGAGTCGCTAGTCGCGAGTGTTACCTTCGCCACGGCTACACTACTCGCGATCTCGCGACACCGCCGGATCAGGTTTCATCCTTGCGCATTTTAATCGTTTGGTTTGAAATTTCAGGGACGTCTCCGACTCGTCCCTGACGAGAAAGGAATCAGGGCTACGTCCTATGTGGGTATCAAGATATCAGGCTCGTCCTTTTTTTTTGTACTTTAGGACGGAATCTCTCTCGCGCGGTGTATCTCCCTTCTTCTTTTATATATATTGAGATCGATGAGAGAAAGGTAAAAAGACGAACCGTGTAAGGAATTTAGTTTTGCCGTATGGAGTAAAAGAACAGGTCTCTTTTTCATGCGCGTAATTTTAGGTTGATGAAAGTAATCGAAATTTCATCACATTTTTTATGCGCATCTGTAAAAGTACAGATAGAGCATTCTCGTTTCAAACGAGTGACGATTCGTCAGTTCTAGTCTTTTTGTTAAGAAAATAATACAGGTTTATATCGCTTGTGGTGTTTCAAAACGTCTTTTTGCATCGTTACTCAATAATATAGCAGTTCGAAATTTCCTATTAAGCAAGTAAAAGACAGGAAAGCCAAAGTTTTATTGGTTTCATCGGTTTTTCAATTTCATTCGAAAACGTCTCTAGTTGCTCGGTAATCGGCATTCTCATTGCATATCCCCCGTCTCTGCCTGGCATCATTCTCTGTCGATGAATTCGTCGAGGTGTGTAATCTTGTCGGTGTTGAGTGACGCGGTTAGCCAGTCAGCGCTCACGTAAGCGACGTAATCGCGCTTTCAGTATAAACAACTGCTTTCTGTCTGCGGACGCACGTCCACAGTCTCCCATTCTGGGAATACGGTTATATATGTACGTTTCCTTATCGAGAAATCTGGCCTAAAAACTGTGAGTTTTATCACGCGTAACCTCGCGAGGTCGCGCGGAGCGGAGAGAATCTTCTTCGTAACCACGAAATTCTCATTCGCGCGGCGGTCTCAGAGAATCGTTCATTGACTTTCTCTTTCTCTCCGCCTCGCTAATTATTATTGATATACGGATATTGCGATATACTCCTTCTTTTCTTCTCCTTCATTCGCATCTGTTCTTCATATATATCTGTCATCTTTCGGTCTCTATATACAGTAATTTTACCTTCATATTTTACTTCTATCAGCTTGATTTATTGTTGTTGCATCACTTTCCCAATGTAATTTCGCTCCTACCTTGAACCTTAGTTTTACAACGCATGTAGTACTCTAGAGATTTATAATAGGCTCGAATCTAATAAATTGAGCCTGTAAGTGGCCTGTAAGTTATCGGAGAAAATTTCCTATCTTTTAGGTACCAAAGAAATTTTCTAAATAGAAGCCGTGGATCGAGTAATATTAAAAGCGGTCGTATTTGATCGTTCAAGTATCAAACCAGGTTTATAAGGTTTAATTGAGATTGAAAGAGATTCGATGTAGGATTAAAATTTCGACTCGCGAAATTGCATATTTCTGTTCTAACAGTTTTCTCCCCTTTACGTTTCTCGAAGGCTTGTCCTAGAACAACAAAACGTCTTTATCTCTCTCTCTCTCTCTCTCTCTCACGCTCTCCGCATCTTCCTCCATCTCTCTTGCCGCATCACGATGCATCCGCATTACTCGCGCGCACATTGCAGCACACGCCGCTCCTCTCCTTCCCTCTCCTCTCCTCTCTTTTCTCTTCGCCACTACAATCTCCCTCCGCGAGCGATTCGCCCCACCAGTACTCGCGGCTCCTCGCGACGAGGAAGAGGTGGACGAGCCTCGCCGGAGAGGAACGAGCCTCGGCCACTTGGTGAAGTGTTTACTCGTGTTCCCGTGCCTAGTACTAGTTCTGCCGCAATCGTGTCCGCACGCGAGACTCGCTTCTTCCGCCGTCAAATTCCTTCCTCGCGACGAATTCTTCCAGCGAGAATCGGGCCGGGGGGAGGGGAGTAAAGGTTCTCAGAATCTCACGCACAGGCGTTGATGCTCCAGCAGCCGCTCTTACCAGGTTCGTTCCGCCTCCGTCGATCGACGATTCGCCTCCTCCTTTCGCCTTCCTTCGACGACCGTCCAGCCGTTGAAGGTTCCCGAAAATGAGATCCGGAAGAAACGAAAACGGATGTCGTGAATCGGTGTTTTTTTTCCTTCTTCTTCAATCAAGCGACACGCGGCGGCCGCTTATTGGTGTAAAAGAAAACGCTCGCGCGTGGGAAAGTTGAATGAACCTCGGGTGCAGCTGCTGCCGTTGCTCTCTGCGTTTGGCACGTTCATTGTCCCTGACCTATCCCGCGGGAGGGAGGGAGGG
>NW_017305987.1:155437-160303 GCF_001594115.1 Trachymyrmex septentrionalis | reverse complement strand
GGGTGGGGGCGTCTGGAATTTTCAACCTTGAGTGTGCCCGATCGTGATTCGCGAGCGTGTGCAGCCCCGTGAGTAGCCGGCGAGTGGAAGTTTGTTCTACGGCGCGCCGCACCTGGTGACAGTGATCCAGTAAAGTGATCCGGGTCAGTCCTTGAGACCGATCTCGATGCTCGCGGGGGCAGCGCAGCTGATATTGCTTCAACGTTTCGCGGCTCTCTGTTTCGTTCCGCCTTCGTTCAAGTGGATTCATTTAAATGGCTATCGATCTACGGACCACGTCACCCGACCATTCTCGCCACCTGACGTTTCTCCCGACATTCGCCCGATGACTAGCAGACTCGCATGTTTCTACGTCGTTATTTTTATCCGCTGCTTGTAGAGATGCTTAATAGCGATTTCGGCAACTGAGGATTATTAAATAAGCAGGGACGGCCTTTCGAACTGATGTGGGATGACCTCGCGTAGATTCCAGACAGATGCGCGTGTCGGTTAATCGAGACGCGATTTATCTCCCAAGCGGCTTCGCAATTTCTTTTAGAGGCGCCACGTTTACGGCGCTCCACTTCGAGAATCGGCCGCCCCGTTCTCTCCGGGCGGCGATAAATAGCTGGACGAGCAGTTGTTTAATTAATTCCGCGCACGTGATAGCGATACTCGGTCTCGTAGTCTCGGTGCAGTTTTACGATCGTGCGATGCGCTCGGACGTGGGACGCATAAGTGCGTTTTTCTGTGCCGGCTGTATAAGAATGCGCGGACCGGCCGCGACTCGAAATATAATTTCGTACTAAAGCGAGTGTTTTATTGTTAATTAATGCTAACGCATAATAGACTCGTAAGCTTGAAATTTGCATCGGCCTGCTTATTACAGGAGCGTATCTGTACGTACAATTCCAATGACGCGGGCATTCGTCGTATAAAAAATAAATATCTTGAATAACGTCTCGAGTTACGTCTCCAAATACTCGTTATTCAAAATTATTTATCTTTCATTGCGTCAAATAAACATGTCGATCGATCCTTAAATGCCGCTGCAGGAATAACACTTGAGCATGACATGCCAATTCCAGGCCAATTCGATTGCTAAATTTTCAGAAGAATAAACGTGTTGTAAATAATTTCTTTTGATCAGAAAATGTCAGACGAGAGGCGCAGTTTTTCATTTTCTAGCTAACTCGCGATTTTAAATTAACTTCATTTAATTTGACGTTTATGTATGAACATTATTTCTTCAGCTGTGATTAATCACTAAATTGACTTTAAAAGTAACCGCAGAACCATCATTCGCAGTTTCGCGATTAGCTAGGAAAAAAAAAAAAAAAACAATTTCTACGTTATTATCAGATTAAATCTGATCAAAAGCGGAAAATGAAAAAGCTGAGATATAATAATAACAATATTATATTAACATTACGATAAAAAGGCTTTGAGAGTGAACGCGCAAGAAGCAGTTTTTAATTAATATTTCGTTAAATTTCGAGGAGGTTATAAACCATATTTGATTTTTAATTGCTTTAATTGTGAATAACGCGCGATACTAAGCGAATGTACGTATTTTTATCGATAAAAGGGACGAAGGCAAAGGCATTGGAAAGGAAAAATCTGTCATATCGAAAAGGCGTTTAAAAATTAACAATACGTGAAATACAAGAAAGTCCGAAGGAACTACCTGAAACTCGAGAAGTGCACGGCGACGCCGGTGTCCTAATTACCGCGCTCCTTCGCGTACAATAGCATTAAGATAAGTCTAAGAGATACGAGACGTTAGCTCGCGCGACGTTAATTATAATATAATAATACGCACATGCGTACGCGTACAAGCACACGAAAACTAAACCCACCACTTGTCTTGGTTGTGCAGGTCTTAGTGCTGATTCACCGCGGAGACTGCAAGGGCGGACATCATTATTGGTGAGTAACGATTACTCGTATCGACGAAGAACGTTTTTTTTTTTCCCTCAAACCTGCGTCTTATGAGCGTCTTATGTTTGGTACATGTATTTCCTCGCGACGACGTGGACGACTCGATCGAAAGAGATTCTCAGGGACGCCCTTATTACGCTGCTACGATGCTCTGAATGGGATTGCGATTAGCGAAAAGCGGGTCGCGACGTTTTCGCCTGCTGGCCGCGAAAGGCGAAGGCGAAAGCAAAGCCGGTGCAGAGCAAAACGGTCCGCGCGCACGGAGAAGGGTTGGAGTGGAGAGGGTTAGGGGGGAGAGGGACGAGGCAAAGTGGTCAGACTGGTGTAACAGGACGTTACCCCCTGGTTGGTTGCATAGAGCAAGGGCAGGACGCGATATTGTTATTGCGCCTTCCTTCATCCTTCGCGCACGGTTCTCTCGTTGGCTGCCTGCTGCGGCCAGTGGTTCTCAAACCTCTCTACCTTTTCGGAATTCGTCGGGGATCGTTTTCTCCTTTGATTCTTCGCGATTTGAAAGTCGCGCAATTTGAGTCGAGCGCGGATTAAAAATCTTTTGTTTGAAGAAAGGTACGCGTAGCTTCATTGTTTAAAAGTAATTTTTAATAAGATTATTAAAATGGCCTAGCTAGTCCATCTATTCACGGATTTCACTTCACTCGTACTACATTCGTTTCTTGTTTTCCGCCTCCCATTTTCCTCGAACGCGGGTAACAAAGGCCAGACGAAGTTAAAATCCTGTCGATCGCGCTTTTTACCTTCAATCCGCCGCATCCCATCTGCAGTAATATTGTTACTCGCCTCGCGCATATCTCGCTCTTTTCATCTCCCATCGCATTTCCATTACATTCCGCGGCGATGTCCCGATCCGCTGGAAGCGCAAAGTAGCGAAAACAAATGGCCCTCCGGAGATTAAAAATCACGCATCGTCGTACATTTTGTCTCGCGGCAATGTTATTCCGTGTTTACTCGTGATCGCTACACGTGAAACTGCTCTCGAATCCACCAGTATTCGCGGTGCAACCCTTTTTAGGTGTTGTGTACGCGTTCATAAACCACTGCATCGAGTCAGGTAGACCGCAAAGGGTTAACCTAATGCTGCGAAATGGGATAGTTGACGCGGCGCCGAACGAATCAGTCCTTATGGTGGAATCGGTAAACGCGAACAATAGCACTCGGTGGTTTCATGCGGTATTTCCGCATCTCGATGGCTGTTCTGAAATCCCAAGTGCGTTACATCCCAAATACGATACATGAATATCGTCAGAGATAAAAAAAAAGATTATATAAGGTATCTACATTTAATTCTTTCTGATCGGTATTTGCTCGGAAAATTCTTCAACTGGTATTCGCAGGGAAAAAATGGTTTTGCTAAAGTATCAACAAAAATTGTTGGTTAGATACACGGAATTGAAAAGAAATTTTGTCGGAGTATAATAAAAAATAATTAATTTATGACGTTCCGCGACCGTTGATTTTAATTTCCTCGGATCCTGAAATTATACTTTTATGTATTTTGGAAAATTCCTGGAAAATTCCTGAAATTTCTGGACTGGCCTAGAATTTATCATTCTTTCATTCTAAAAAAAGCCAGCGCGAAAGAGAGAAAGAAAAAGTACAAAGTAAAGCTATGTTTGGGGTACAAATCCTCCCTTAAAAATACGATAACTTGAATTTAATGTCTAAAATAGAACATAGTAGAAAGATCATTTATGTTACCGGAATGTTCGTTTGATATTATATTATTTATAAAGCAATAAATAATATTTGCCAACTTGTATTTGTTAGCGAATAAAAAGAAGCAAAGCATATAATATTGCACGGATCGATGAAAATTAATTAAATAATGAAAATTAACCGATGGAAAAACCACTATTTTTATCTGAAATATCCTGGAATTATCCTTGAATTGACTGGCCAGATTTTGCTGGACACCATGAGTTATGCTCAAATTGATTACTTATAGAATGTCACAATTTTTTGTGCTGCATTCTGCATTATTTTAAATCAATGTATAATATCTTTACTTAAAGTTTGTAATTAAACGTAAATTTGTTTTCATTTCGAAGGTCAAAATCCAAAGAAAAAAGTTTTCGAACTGAAAATTATGCGTCAAAAACATTTATTGTAAACAATTTGTTGCAACATGATTGAAGAAAAATGTCTACTGAACCCGTAAATACCGATTAGAGCTAATGTATTTAACGTATTTAAAAATGTAAATAAATAAAAATGTAAATTCAATGCACCATCTTAATTGTCAATTGACTTCGGTAGAACATTGAGATCGGTAAAACGCGACGTATTTTGTTTCGCACTCACGGTTGATAATTTTATGAGTTTTCTGCCCTCTTTCCCTATTGTTACGTCGACGACTATGGCATAATTAGCTTTAAGGATTGCGTTTCCCGACTAATTATTGCTCCTGTTGCAACTAGGTTGATGTCAGCTTTGGCACGTTTTCCCAGGAGGAACGATTTTCTTTTATGACACTCCTCGTTTACGATATCGTAGCGAGGAATGCATTTAGCGGTCGACTATTAAACCACCTCACTTCTCTAGTAGCTACCAAATTTTATTGCTATATTACGTGACGCTTCTCGAAAATGCATTCGCGCCAAATTGTTGACATTCCCAGAACAAATAACAGTTTGGAGCAGATATAGCTCTTGCACAGCTAGATTGCGTCGCGTTGAAATAATTGCTACCGGAGAATTAAAGATTGATAAATCATGGGGACATGACAAGTTACGCGCACAACTTGCGAAACGTTCTGTACGGTAAATTCGCTACTTACGTTTACAAATTTACGACCGTTACGCGGAAATTCCTGCAAACAACGCTTCCGGCGTAATTAACGTCCATCGTAAAATTCCTCCAAAAATGTAGCATAATATTACGTAATATTCATCAAGAACGATCTAACAAAATGCTCCTTAACGAGTAGCG
>NW_017305987.1:137219-155337 GCF_001594115.1 Trachymyrmex septentrionalis | reverse complement strand
ATTCCTCCAAAAATGTAGCATAATATTACGTAATATTCATCAAGAACGGTCTAACAAAATGCTCCTTAACGAGTAGCGTTACATAGAAAGAGAGAGAGAGAGAGAGAGAGAGAAAAAGAAAATGCGACATGCAATTCTGTAAACGTTGAATAATATTGTGCGGACAAATAATTACTTTCTAGCCAACACGCGTAACTTTAATTGTCAAAATAAACGCCCGGACCTTTTCGTCGATTCCAAGAGATTTGCCTCATGTCCACTCGAGACGAGAGAATTCAGAGCAACGTTTGTCCAAATCATGATGTAAAGAGAAAAATGTACCATTCCCGTGGATGCGCAATAGGATAGTGAATTTTTCGTCAAATTTGATTAGCTGTTCCAGTACATTAGCGCCATTGTACGCAGAAATCTCTGATCAAATTTCATTGGTTGTTTCCGGTTTGATTGCTATCACTGCAAGGTTATACTTTTCTTTTTACATTATGGTCCGTATAATCTTATAGTCGGGTGTTCCGCTGCAATGAAGCTATCGCGGTAATTGTTCAAATAGCCGCTATAGAAGAGAGCGAGAGAGCGAGAGAGAGAGAGAGAGAGAGAGAGAGAGAGAGAGAGAGAGAGCGATTTACGCCGGTTGAATGAATGAATGAATGAGTGAATGGATTTGCGGACACAGGAATTCACATTCGCGCTAAATAAATTTGATACTAGCTCGCTCAGTCTTGTTCGCTTCCGGATTGTTCATTTCATAGAGTCTAATTTTAAGCTTGGCCGACTGGACGAACGAACGGTCGGACGACGGACGGACGGTTGGGTGGATGGATAGATGGATGGGCGGCGACTGGATGGATGGATGGATGGATGGATGGATGGATGGATGGATGGGTAGATGGATGAACGGATGGGAGTGCACGTGGAACGCGGAAGCTCGTTAGATGTTCGCCTTATGGAAATAATTGGATCGTCAGCCGCAGAAACGCATGCGCGACGATCGATTCCTGTTTCGTCTTCCCAAAGACAGATACGATCTCAACGAGAGTTGAATCTCGTTGCTAAGGAAATTTTCGTCAATTATTTTATTAATAAAGAAGTAAAATATTCAATTTATTTTCCATTCTCCAACGAATATTGTTTAATATTATTCAGGATGATTGTATTTGCATTGGAAAAATGATTTTTTTTAATTGTGCATATATCACAAAAACGATATGTTCTCGTTACAAGAGCTTTCAGCAATATCGTCGATTTTTAGTATTTTATTGTATTTCGTTAAAGCGAACTACGGTCATCCGGTCGAATATACGTAATATTTAATTTAATGTGATATTAACATTTAATTAAAATACGAATTATAAAGTAATGTATAATTAATAAAATTAACGTATACTAATACATAACAATTTAATAATACATGTAGCAATTATATAATAAATGAATATTTAATCGTTCTTTTTAAATTATTTCATCTTTAAGGTGCGATGGTATTATATTACAGCGATCGATTTGAGTCGCCTTATCAGTATTATATATCAGCCAGCACACAAAGCTTAACTCGGTTTATATCAAGTACAAAAGGGACAATCCTATTACAGTGATTATATCTAAATGCTGCAAATAGGTCATCGTCAATGAAACGTCTTTGCACAGCCGTGCACATTGCGTGGAATTATGAACAGAACGTGTACGTGTGCGAATAATATTCATGTCGGCAAAACATGAGTCATCATTCAATCGTTTAATGTCCAAATAACGATGCTAGAGTTTCGTCTACGCGGGTCCATTGGTGTGTAAATTATATAGATTCAATAGTTCCGAGTATTCCGCAACTTTGTACCGTTTAGATATATTTTGTTACAGAGAATTTTGAAGCCGAGCATGAATAAATCGCATATCTTTACCATCACATTTGACACGTTAAACACTGCTGCTCTCTTGCTAGGGTCACGGCTGCATGGAGAAATCTCTATTTGACTACGTTGTTACCACGCAACTACGTACGTCCAGACTTCCGGCTTTCCAATCTTCTTGCGTATCCGTATTTTACATATTTCTTCAAGCATATTTCTCTTCAGTAGGAACGGAGTGTTTCGTAGGCTCTCTAAATGTCCATTTCTACCAAAAATATAATAGTATTAGTTTAATCTTGGTTCAGCCAACTACTCATCTTTCTAGCTCTAATATCCGTTTCTACCAATGTAGTTTAATTTTAATCTTGGTTCAACTAATCTAAGAATTAGAAAAAGATTAAGAGCGGGAGCCGCGATTAAAATTAATCTACATTGGTAGAAATGGGTGTAAAAGCGAATTAGTGGCTAATCATCAAGTGGCATAACTCTTGGCACTGGCTAATCAGTGAAATCCAACTGAAAAAGAAAGGAAGTCTCAGGATTATGTAATTAAAATACCGATAATTGCATTTCCCCTACCGTATAGATTGAATTTGTACAGTAAATCAAGGTCAACTAGGTTCGGGATTCCACGTTTTATTGATTTATTTTTCCCCAATTGAATTTCAATGCGAGTTTATCGATTCCCAGGCGGCATACTCGAGATTCATATCAGTAATTACTCACTGATTCAGATTTAGTTAGAGAGCGCGTCTCAGCCAACTCCGTGTAACATTCCCTAAGCAAAATGGGGACGTCTCGCATACCGGGTATCGAATTTTACAGGCGTTCGGTGGCGTTAATCATTCTATTTCGAGGTCCCCGTAGAGCGAATGGTGCGCGACGCATTAGCAGACGCGTCTCTCATATATACTGACGTCAAACGTCGAATTTCTAAGCCAACTCCGCTCTTAGTCTCGGCCAGTAATCTCGCTGCTCACCTGCCAGAGTCCCGCCGACGGACCTCCCTTCCTCCGTTCTTCTCCCCCAGGACCCCTTTTTGCTCATCCAAGTTGAACATTATGCTCGATCGTGATCGCGAACGAAGTATGTGCATATACTCGTATATATTAGGTTAAGTAAAAAGTCATCGCGTATTTTTTAGCTCAAAGTTGTATATACAATATCTTCGTCAATAATGAATGAAATTCAAATTTAAAAAAAGGGTTTCAAAGCTTGAAATCTCTACTTTTAAAAGCTTATCACATTTTTTAAGTTTATATGAGTTTGATAATTTTTACATACCAAAAACTACGAGCTGAAAAAGACGAAAAATTTTCTTCTCACTTTGTGGATTTGTAACGTGTCCAAAACGAATTTGAGAAAATTTTCGATTACCTATCGTGAAAGCTTGATACTTTCCCTACAAAATCGTTTTTTTTAAATATTCCTACGACTTTTGATTACTCAGTTATCGCGGATTAAATAAAAGAATTATTTTGACTTTAATTGCTCATAACTCCATTAAAAATTGTCGTATCGTATAATTTAAAAAAGAGATTTTTAAAGCTGAAACTTTATTCTATCAAGATATATTTATATTGTTGGTAAGAAAGTAATTGCGGTTTTTACTGATAGATGTCTTTAAAAAAAAACGCGATGACTTTTTACTTGACCTAATATATGCAACGTTCATCCATATTCACTACCACCAATTTCCATGCGGTTGTACTCGTCACGCGTGAACGGCCGATTTTATTTTCTGCTCAACAATGTCGTTCACCCGACGTATCATATGCCTGATTCGTCCAACTCATTAAGCGACTCTTTCGTATCTTGTGGCGATTTACGATAGCCTGTAGAACTTGGCACTTTTACTTAACCAAAGTTTATTTAGAAAGTGTATAATGGCTGTGATTAATTGAAACGAGGAAATCGATACGATATCGCAATATTTTTCGTCCTAGGGGAACAAAAAAGTCTTACACCAGTCTTTTGTAATTTTTGCAATAGTTAACACGATATTAATTACTAAAAATGGCCGAATATTGGTCTTTAATTTTTATCTCTAATACTATTGATTTTACAAAAAACCTATAACAGATAAAAATTGTTTATTTTCTTCTCGTAGAACTCTAAGAATTTTTTCAGAATTTTTTATCAATTTTTTAGTACTGTATTTCCTTATTTTTGTTATCGTGCGAAATTACGGTATTAAGAAATTCTGAAAAAATTCTCAGAACTTTATGAGAAGAAAATAAACAATTTTGTCTCTTACAGTTTTTCTATAAAGTTGATAGTAAATATGTTAACTATTGTGAAAATTGCAAAAGGGTATAAGACTTTTTTGTTCCTCTTGATGACCCATTCTACGCCTCCAATGCGGCTCCGACCTTACTTAAAAGACACCCTGTATACCACAAAAAAATTGACGAAACAGATATAATTCCGAAAAGAGGATATCGAGATATCCAGAGAGAAATGGATAACGCTTGATAGAACGATGTTAAACAAACTTCTTTTACGTTAAAACCACGAGCTTTAATTAATAAAACGTACGCGATTCATTTAACGTTTCTCGCTCTCCCAGACTTTTACCACCGTTATGTTTTTGCCGTGCATTAAAGTTGTATTTAAAAAAAAAAAAAAAAAACAATGAGTTGATTATTTATGTGCAGGTAGTACGATTTTTTTTTATTGACTTTAAAAAAAATTATTTTACGGCGCTGACGCGAATTAAAACATAGTCGAGGAAAAATATTTTGGCTCGCGATGAGAAAACGGCGAAAAATCCGGGAGTATCGTTACAAGGAGTCATCGCGTGAAGCGAAAGCCACAAGAATACAGTAGGAAAAACAGGAAACGTGCCTCTCGTTCCGACGACCGAGATTTACGGTACTTCGAACCGCGAATAGCGCGCTCTGGTATATCGCTTTTTATGTGCATCGCTTGCTTACTAGTTGCCGATACGTTCATCGCGTTTTATGGTACTGGCCAATTCCCTGTTTCTTTTTTCATCTCCACCTGGTAATTTCTGTACCTCAACTTCCGTCTTGGTTCATCCGAACTCGCATTTATTGAAACACAGATGCCTTTGTAAGTAGATCGCGAGGAGGTTTTTGCGGATATCTCCAACATTCCTCGCCGATCTCGAGGAAGTAGCGATCGTTTAAAGAGAAAACGAGAATTATGAAATGATTTATCAAATTATTAATAATCTTCTAACTGTAAGATGATTATTAGGGTAAACAAATTATTAAATTGCTTGTTCATTTAATTTGTTATATTATTACTCTAATTCTGTTCACGATTTTCAAGACCGAGAAAGATTTTGGCATGCGATTCACAGAATTGAATATGTTGTGTGTAAATTCACTCTGAAATATTTAACCGAAATTAAATTTATTTTTCTTAATGATTTCTTTATAATCATTGCGTCGAGAAAGAACATTGTTGCCCTAAAATATTTTTTTTTTACACTGAAAAAAAAAAAGATTGGTTGCTTCAACAATTTAGATAGTAAAATATGACATAGCATTTTTAATCATATACTGACATTGTGTGTAGGAATGGGATTAAAGTGGGTACAAAGAGAGTGGCGCCAATGTATGTGCCTAATGCTGATTGGCTCCGTGATTAAGTATCCTTACTGTTAGTTAGAAGAAAGACGAAAGAAAATTAAAGAAAGAAAAAGTTAAGATGAGGAATTGCGTCACCTCAGATATAGGACACAAAATGGCGACTTCCGACTAATTGGCGTCACTCTCTTTATACTCTAAATGGGATAGTATCATGGTGCCACCTTCAGAGGCTTTTTGAACGAATTTTCGGGTCAAGCAGAAAAAAATCTCCGACTGGTTACTCTGAATTTTGATGACTTTTTCTTTATAAAGAAACAGTAGCATTCAGATGACTAGATGATAATAATTTTGTGGGCTTTTTGGTAAAAATCTTTCGATATTACTGAAAAAAAAATTTACTAAAACCTAATACATATTTCTTTGAGTAGTATAACTAAGTAAACATTTATTTACATCAAATAAATAATTACTCAATAAAATACGATAGTTAAATCGAATTAATGGATTCTGCATCAAATAAATATATGTTTACATTTAATAAATATTAATTTCGAACTATTCAAACAAATATTTATTAAAATTTAGTATTTTTTTTTTTAGTGTAAGGATTTTATTGGCACAGTCAAATGACATGAGAGAACAGCAATAAACTGGACTTTCTCCAATTTAAAAAGTGGATATCCGCCAACAGGCTAATCTAGATGACTGTTTTTTTTTTTTAAGTAAAAGTTAACAAATTGTTGTGCCAGAAGTCCACTATTTTTCCTTTTGAAAATCATCTTCTGACGGAATACTAGTCCGAAGAGATGGTAACTGTGAACTAGAATGTTGAAGATGCTCCAAACGTTCGCCAACGACAAACATCCATCATGGAACATTACCGATCCTTGACTTGCAAATCAGGGATAAATCGATCGTGCGGGTATAAAGTGCACGCGACCGGGGCAGTTTATGAAATTACGAGATATCCCGGTGGGAATCAACGTTGGGGGGTCGAGATAGGAAACAGGAAGAGGGCCGTGATGGCGGGAAACGCTCGCTCGCGCGAGTGGAATGAAAGGAGAAGCCAGATGAGAGGTCCGAAGCAAAAACGGTAAACAAGCTTCTTTCGTTGCAATGGCGACTTGGATTTATGGGGCTCCGCTGTCCGGTCTATGGATCCCCTTCTTCCTTCTTAACTTTGTACGACGACGACGACGAGGACGAGGAGCGAGCACCAATGCATCGAGGTTCCTTTCCGCAAGATATCCCCCTTGTCCCTTTTTCTCTTTTACGGCACTTTTCCTCGTCCACGGGTAGTCGACGATCCGTCGTTTGTAAACCGCCGTGTACTTCTCTCAATCCTCTGTGCGCTTTGTCGCATCTCAGTCCTTCGTATCCTCGGTTGGACAAGAAACGTGCGCAAATGCTTAATTTTTTTCTTATAAACGGATATATATGTATACATATATATATATATATATTTTTTTTTTTCAAAAAGCGTAACAAGCGTCAAATCTTTTATCGCGATTTTCGAGGATGGACAGGTATCGCGGCGCGATATATCTCAAATATTGAATGAAGGAAGCTATCGATATCCGACGATACTTTCGCGGCGACCCGCGCGTCGTGCAATTTCCACGATGCCGGGATTGCCAGCGTCGCGTCGTTGCCGCAATTATTCGCCGTCTGCGCGGCGACGAAATAATTACTTGGACAGTATATAACAATATGGAACACCATTATCCGCTCTCCGAAGAAGCTGTTATGGGTATACTGGCATCGTGACTGCTACTTGCGTTCCTCTTTCATCGAACTTTCGGGAAAATTGAAATAGTTCGATTGGCCGCTCAACTCTCGATGATATTGCCGTCGATACACTTCCTCCCGTTTTCGTCAGACTTTCATCCTCTTTCCCCCCCCCCCCTTGCTTTTTTCCCCGTCTTCTGATATTTCTAATGGAAAGACGAGTCGCTTGCACAAATTTATATATGAATAGCGAGTAGAAATATGAGAACGATGTTAACGTCGTACTGGATTACATTTCGCCCGAAACGGTATGCTTCGCTGTGAAACTTTAACGGTACTTTGGTTAATCGGGTTATATACTATGGTATCTACTTGTTTTAATTGACCATGGTTCGTGATACGCAGTTGAAGAGCATATAGTATAGCGCCGTGTCCGTGCCAGACTTTGTCGATTGGATAGTAACTCGAAATTGAAGTTTCGAGGGTACTCGACTAACAGACGTTGTGCATTTAACGCTTGAAAAAGTTTCCACGGTGAATATCGAAGGTACACAAGAAAAAAACAATTTTACTGATCTATCCTTGAATAGTAAATATATTCAAACGTAAACTAGGTAAACATTTATTTACAGTAAATAAATATTTACTCGATAAGAAAATTGTAATTAAATTAATGTTTTTTATAATTATATAAATATATTTACATTTAATATAAATATTTATTTAGAATACTATATTCAAACAAATGTTTATTAAAATTTAATGGTTTTTTTTTATCGGTGTACTGCATCGCGAAACGATGATTTAATTTAAATAACAAATTGCCCGCTGTTTACATATATCAACCGGTATCGAACGTAAAGATATGAAAAGGTATTCATGCTCGGGAAACGAGGGAGGGAGTTGTAAACCCACTGTAAATCGCGGCAGGGCCAATTATCGGAGTCGCCGAGAAACGAGAGAGGTGCGTCTTGGAAAGGATTCAACCTCGCGTAATGACCGCATTATCGAAATGGAGCATCGCGCGCAATGAAGGGTTAATTGCCATCTTCCTTCGATCGCCGCGCGGCGCGCTCCGCGCGCCGATCGAACCGCCTTTGGTCTTCTTGTCGTTTCTTCTCGTCTCACGTGCCAATATATCACTTATGGACTAGCGTGCGGACTGGTTATGGACTAGTTAGTCGCTGCACTCCTGCCGAGAGTGGACTTTCAGGCGCCTCACGCCACTGCCACTGTAGACTCTGCGGCGCCCTTTTTTTCCACCCTCTCTCACGTGCCTCGCCATCTCCGTCGTTCTTCCTTTTTGTTCTCTCTCTCTCTCTCTCTCTCTCTCTCCCTCCCTCCCTCTCTCCCCCTTGTCTTTTTTTTACGTACAAGCGGGACAACACGCACGTATACATGATCGAACGCCACGTGCACCCTCTATCATTTCGTCATTCGATTTCTCTCGCGCGACACGATGAGACTCGCTTGGGTGGAAACCCTCTTTGCCTCCGAAGGGGAGTGCGGCAAGGAGAGCCTTTTCGGCCCGTGTGTCACGAGAAGTGCGGTCACGCACCCGTCGCGAATCGATCCTCGCGCCGTAGACTCGAGAGCTGGAAAATATAATTTCACAAATGGCGCTTGTATGCTACACAATCACATTTTATTAAATATTTTATTAAATATTCTCATATATATATATATATATATATATATATATATAACTAATATCTTGTTTTTTAAATTCAGTTTTAAAAATACTTAAAAATCTGCATGTACGATCTCAGCGACACGTAATATTTCACACCTCGGAGAACAATGACTGCGTTCAGTAAAAAAGGCAGTTTACAATTGCAAATCCTTTAAAGCCTATTCTACAATTGCGTAAGCGTACACTGTAAAAAATAGCGTTGTGAAATTAACACCAACATAGCGTGGATTTAACATCATGATTTTAATTCTAAACTCAGGATTTTAAATCTATATACTCATGTTAAATCCACACCAGGGATGTGATTAAATCGACACCGACATTATGTATATTGTACGTCGCTTTATATTTTAGGTGATTGTTATTAATCCAATATTCTTTATAATTATCTACGTAATGACGCAATGCATATGGCTTCGGTTTTACTTTATGTAAGTTTTATATTATTATTGAATAATGTAATATTTTTGATAATTATTGAGCTATTCGTTACATGGCTAATTTGGTATTTGGATGAAGAAGAACGAAGTAAGTTTTGTCGGAAATCATCAACTTGGAATTTACGTTATTTATGTACAATAATTTCGGTTTATATTCTATATTGATAAGGATTCGAATTGAAGGGCTGAAACGTATATTTTATTTGTTCTCTTACATTCACACGAAAAATAAAGAATTTCTGTGCATCCGAATAGCTGATGTAGGCCCAGATGGGCTTTTTTTTACATTTTTCTCTTTATAATGATATCATGTTCGTGGTTGTTCCGTCGGTTGAGATTTAAGGCTTTCGATTACTTGTCACAGACATAAAATTATACAATGAAACAGTTTAACATTATTTCTGCTGAAGATGACCCAAATATGCGCCGAAACGTTCAGGCCGTTTAAATTATTGTAACATGGTATTATGTAAGATAGTTAATTTTAATAATTGACACTGCGCAATTACATCTAGCGACGACTCCTATTGCTTTCTTTTATTACTATTTATTACAACTTTTATAACAAAAAAAGTTGTTGTGCAAAGCTGCTTCTTCTGTCGAACACAGTCAATCTGAGTGTGCGATGACCCGACGACAGTTTGGTAGACAGTTTTAATTCGCGTCGCTCGTCGGAGATATTTTTGTTCCGTTGAAGTTAATTCTCGGTACGCCGGGAAAGAATAAGTCGGTCGCGAATCGGAAAAGTGGCCTTTTTACCGCGAAATTGTTGCAAATTATTAATGTCGCGTGTCGGTATCTACTAGGTGTACCAGTGTATCGATTCCGCCGTCCCGCTTTTTCATCGCGTGCGTATGCAACACACGGGGGGCATCTAGATGCCGCCGCGTCGCTTTAATTTCCATTTGCGTCCCGCCAACATTGTTATTAACCCCCGGGTCGTATCCTCGATCTTCCCTCGTAGAGTCGCACGTGCAACCCTCTCGCGACAAGAAAGTAATTGCCGTTGAATCCCTCGTAGCATTTCTCGCGGTCTTGCAAATTGCCCGATCGAATTGCCCGAAGCGCGATGCTCGCTGCTTTGACGCGGCTATAAAAATAATACCATTCGTTACTCTCGTAAATAAGCACGGAAATTGCGCCGCTCGGGGAGAAAGTTTCCACGTTATCTTATATCTAGGTATATATCCGGCGATCTATTTTGTAATTATTAAGTAAAACGGAATTGTATTGCGTTCAGCTCGGTTATCCCGCGACTAGGTATTCGATTAGGCCAATAGGATAGACAAAGTGTCGACCGACTGTTGTGTTTATGTCAAATCCATAATATTACAGAAAATCCATAACAATGTATTACGGAGAAAAAGATTTATTTCGACTCGAGAGTTCTATTTTTATTTGTTCCGTCGAGAGAAATGTAACCTTTCAGTTGAATAAAAAAAAAAAGTTTTAAATGCAAATGACATTCGTAATTTGAACATTCATTTGGTTAGATTATTCCTTTGCATAAATTTGTTTAATTTAAAGAAACCTTTTTCTCTGTATACGTAACCGCAAAAAAAAATCGCTTTATGGAAGTGTCTAAAAATTTAATTAGATACAGAAGACGTAAAAAAAAATTTTGTTGGACTATTAAAATAAGTGTGTCGAGGACGCTCGAATTGATTGCTAGAATGTGAAAATTGTTTGCAGCGTTACTCACTACAATGCTCGAGTTTCTTACACTCTAAAGAAATATCGATACGGTTTCGATACCGCGCATGCGGTGTCTATATATTCTCTTAATATTAGCACTAACATACAGGGTGTATTTAACATTTGTTTCAAATTCACCATGGCAGTGTTGACGTTTACACCAAGGATTTTAAATCTTATTCGTGTTAATATATTCAAATCAACACGGTGAGAGTTATATAGACGCTACACGTTATTAATCCACGCCCACATTCTTTAAAGAGTATTCTCTAAATTTCTTGCAGTGAAATCTCACTCCAAGAGAGTGAAAATATTTCGCTTCTTGAACAAGAGTGACGATTTACACTCCTTTTAGATTGAATTGATTTTCACATCAAAGAAGTGAAAATGTACTCTAAAGAGAGTGAAAATTATCACTTTTTTTTTTTCCAAGAAGTGAAGGATGGTTGTATTTTCACTTTCTTGAAGTGAGATTTCGCTGCAAGAAATTTAGAGTGTACATAATTATTTTTATTATAATTATTTACTTTGTACACATACAATTATTTCGACGGGCCAAAATTATTTTTAAATACTTCAACAAAATTGAATCCTTCTCCCGGCACGTTCACGGACACAGTTTTTATCGTATTTTCATAAACGACGGAAACAATTTTGGCCGACGTTTTATCTTTGCTTTACCTCTTTACGCTCTTTCTCTTATCCGTCAAAACATTCGACTGGTGGGCGTTTTATCGTTATCGCGATTGTGCCAACTTGAAGATGATTAAAGCCAAGTCAGCTTAGCTCTTTCGCGTCATTGTGGTCGTCGCGTGCGTTTATAATCAACCTCTCGGTCTCGAGTACAACGGGTACGACCTAGTTCAGTCTGCGCATTTCGTTTGCATATTTGGTTTGCATATCGAGTACAAAGAGTGTTCTTTACTGCCACGTCACGGGTTGTAAAACTGCGGTTAACATTACGCCACGCTCCACGGAAGCGTGTAGAATCGAAAGGAAAAAGTTAATTCGGGAATCGCTCAGGAAACTGTTAAACACAATTGGACTACGTACTCTGGACTTTCGGTCTGAAAGCGGGCGGGAAATCAATGATTTTTACGGAACGTGATGGAAAATTAGTGTAAAATGTAAAATTGTGATATCTTAGGATCTTACCACCCCCCTATACGTCTCTATCTCTTTACCTAAGATATTGAATTTTACGGAGCCATTATTAGTTACAATTTATTTTTACGGTAAGATCGTGACGATCGTTATTTCTATTTGCACGGGAGATATGATGTTTGTTGGAAAGGAGACGCATCGCGTTGTAACGCGATGCGATACGGTGCGGTGCAACGATATCGAGCCTCGTTAGAAATATGTCGCGCGCAAGTTTCTACATTCCCCCTGTAACCGCCTATGATCTTATATTACTGGTGTCCCCATTGCCAGGTATGTTTCCGTATGCTGCGCGTGTAGCCGCGATTTCTATGCTAAACGCGCGCGGCGCGCAAGCCGACAAATCGTAGCCGGCAACTCCGGCGCGCATTACATTCTCGTCCCGTTTCGTTTTCTCTCTTCGAGGAACGGGGATAACCTCGCGATCCCTCGCACGACGGAATTTCTGAGCGAATGACTCGTCCATCGGATATATATCGGAGACACGGGCCGCAGTGTGAGTTTAGTTAACAAAGCTTTATGCGATCGTGATATCACGAGGATGTGTCGCGTGTATTATTACCGGAGAACAGTGAACGCCATTGTGTGGTTAGCCTCACTGTTCTTCGATCAAACAGACTGATTATGTAATTAATTATTCGCAGTTCAATCGTGTTACATTAAACATTCTGGACTGGTGAGCAGATAAACAGCGATTATCGTGTCAATTTAAATACATAATCTCTATTGATTTTGGCAAAATTTCATTCTCTTTTGCTATACGTACGCAAATAATGCATAATTATAATGTTGAGGGAACCGATACTATTGTACATTTGCATGATCACATATTTCAACTGGATGACGAAGAGAAAAAAGAAATTTTTTTTTATTCATCGAAAAAATCACTAAATTTTAATAAATACTTAAGTTGTACGAACGAAACATTTATTTACAGTAAATATATGATTTATTCAATCAAAATAATGATATTTGAAATTAATTGTTCTTGTATCAAATAAATATGTTTACATTTAGTAAATAGTTTAGTTGACACTATTCAAACGAATGTTTATGAAAATTTATTAAATTTCGTTTAATGTTGGATATATATTGTAAGGCAGTGCAATCTGATAGCGGAAAATATTAAGTCACATTTCTTATTTTACGAGATAATTAGATAAACATGCAAAGTACCGGCAAAATTTTACCTCTTTATGAAAACGATCCTTCGAAAATGACCTTTAAAGAACGTTGCGCATTACTGTAATGTATAGAAAGCAGCTTGAAAGCATTAAAAGCGGCTTTCAAGAGATATCTATATCTTAATTGATTCCTGATTTATTTCATTCGTTCGTTCACCAGGTAGGATAACTCCGGCAAATGCACTGCAGAAGTCCGAAAAAATAGGAGGAGCGGGGGTAATTTTCCTACTCTTCAACTACTCTGTTACATGCCTTTATGTTATATTAGTGTTATGATTTCAATTTCTCACTGTTAAGATTAATGAAATTCTTGTGAGTTGAATCGATTTGTCACTGTGTTAAGTAGCGCCATCATAAACATAATCTACATAAAATGATTGCTATAAGATGTGCAAAAGATTTAGTGGTTACTTCATGATCATGAGTGTAGAGGAATAGTATAGCATGTTGTATAACAAAATACAAGTACTTTGCTCTTGTATTCTTTGTTTAGTTTGTTGTCTCATCCGTTTGGGATGTATGGCGTTTTTAACGGGCGGGATTTATGCCGAAAGCATACAAAGATTGAATTCAGTGCACTAAATACAATAAATGCATTACATGAAATACATACCTGTCGTAATACTTGTAATACATCTGGGAAGATTGTAATTATTATTTATTATACTTCATATATATTGTATATATATATATATATATCATTCTTATTCCTTAATAAAACTTTATAAACGCATTTTATAAGTTATTGTGTCATTTTACGTCTTATTTATATGCATTACCTGTAAATTTTGTATGAGCCATACGTACCCACCTTCTCTTCCTACGAATAGTCCCATCCCTGTGGGATATTCGGCAAAAATGCAAGGATTCAAAAGAGGTCATTTTTCTAATATGAAATATAAATATTTTGGACTTTTAATATTTTTTTTTCACAACAGTAGACAGTACACAGTTTTTACTGATACAGCTCGTTTACTTCAAGCATAGTAAACGATACTTAATAAATTAAATTTTTGATAGGTGCAGCGTATATACCGGGAATTATCCTGTTGGATGTCGGGAAAGTTTAATAAGGTTTAACGAACGAAAATCGATGTATTAGGAATTTTATCGTACTCCGGGGAAAGAAATCGAGGAGTTAACGCCGATTCCGGCATTCTCACGCCCACGAGCGACCATTCGGAAGAAGTAAATCTCTAATTGTGCAATGAATCTTCGGTGGTGCGCATCCTGCGAGTACCGACGACGCACGTAGGAAAGAGTTATCGCGACTGACGGTCGGAATTAATCGTCGCCTCTGCTTTAAAGCAGTCTCAATGGAAAGAGCCGTCGGCTCTGATGGAAAGTAGAAATAATTAAATTCTAATCTCGCCGAGTTTATCATTCCAGAGATAATTCCGTCGTTTATCAGCAGTTAACCGTAACACACCAGCCATTGTAGCTTAAAACAATAACGGAAAAATAGCTGTGCATTTTTTTCGCTCAGACACGTCGTACGTAGTATGCGTAAACTTAAGAATATTGATATCCGTTTCTGGCTATGCTAATGAAGACACTTTTCGAGCTTTCTTCATCGACCTTTTTTCACGGGACATTCACGGACACGTAATTCTGTATACGTTAGCACGTATTATGGACTGTGTGCGCGGCATCGTAATTCATCATCCGTTAAATCGCCTCCGTTAGTTCGCCTTAATGACGTGGGAAAGCCGTTTTACGAAGTGACGTGCGTTCGTGCGCCGTCTTTTATTGCACTTATCCGGTCGAAGAAATCGCATTGGCCACGCGAGACCGTCAATCATATCGGTGGTGTGTTGGTGCGGTGATAATCTATCGATACGTTATAATTTCGGCAAACGCGTGCTATGTGTTCGTATCATCTCAGCGGAGATGACGTACGAAAAACTGTAAAAAAAAAACCGGATCCGACCGTGTAAATCTATTCTATTACGTCTGCGATTTACGTCTGCGATGCAACGCAGGAGGAAAACGAATCTTTTCTGAAGAATTCTTTATCTATATGTTTCAGGAATAATGAAGAGAGAAGCCGAGGCTGGCGCCATGACAGGTTCCGGGGGTCCAACGAGCCCTCACAAGCGCTACCGACAGGGTGACGATGAGCTCCGTCTTCTCATCCCGAGTAAGGTGAGTGTCGTCGATCGGTACGTCGCGGTATCGCGAAACTATCATCCAAAATCCGCTATAATTGGTGTCGAGATTGCGGGATAAAATTTTATTTTCAACTTAATTTTATGTTATTCGATATCAGATTTTTATTTATCGTGTTATTTTACACGTTGCTTGCGATACAGGGAAAGAATAATTATGCGCCGGAATAAAGTCTAAAAATTCAGGTACGCACAGGTCGGAAAATAATGTTTAGATCTGTATCCAATTGTCTGTATCCAATTCTTTCTGCGCGTATATTTTATGTATGTGTATAATACGTTCCGATACTCTACAAACATTTTTCGTATCGTATGCGATGTATCAAATTATCAGCGGAATTTTATCCTGAACTCTGACACGAACTGTAGATCGCCTCAAGTAGGCTTTAAACTTAAAGCCACGCAACTGCTTAAACTCGCTGTTCTTTCGCCTGTTTTTGCCGAGGACACTGTTTTGTCCGGACTAAAGGACTTCCGACTAAAGGACTCTCTTTCACCAACCTCTGTTCGGTTGAGTTACTCAGTTACACGGGGCTCTCATTTAGGCCCAGTTTCACAACGAATGGTTAACTTTTCACCGAGACTTAACTTTGAAAGTTAGCCATGGCTGGTGAAAGAGATCCTAAGGGCCCCGGACCCACCGGCCTTACATGTTCGAGTAAACTTATCAAGTAAACTTGCACGAGCGGTTCGTGCAGGCATACTTGACAAGTTTACTCGAACGTGTGTGGCCGGCCTAACATTTACGACGTACGATATGGAAGCGTTTGTACCGTTCCTCGGGTCGCGGCCGACGATCGGAAATGTTTTGCGATGGTTGACAACGCCTTTTTCGTCTCTTCGACGGGTCGACGGGCGTGTAGCGTGCGTTCCAACGGACAATGCGAGCGAACAAATCGGACGTGCTTCCCACGCGTTTCACCATTGGGTCACTGTATTTTCCAGTCACGCGTACCCGATTTGGCTCTTTTCGCCGTTACGTCTGCGAACGCGAAAGGGAGCGCGGTAAAACGGTACGATGTTGCTCCCATACGAGCAACACGGCATCACCTCACCTCCGACACGTCCGTTTTCGTCGCGGGACAGCAGCCGAGGCTCTTCCGGTCATTGTCGCCATGCTCGGCGAACCGTTATCGGCGTTTCTCCCGGCTGCTTTCTTTCCCCCGCGGGAAATCTTCGTGAATCTGTGAACGCATCGAGATCTCGGGAATTTTTCGGCGGACCGAGGCGAATGTCCATCCGTGCAGCCTAAGGCAGATCGTGCCTTTCTTAAGGTTGCCTTTAGTGCCGTAAGTTCTCCATCTTTATTGCCGATATATCGTCAGACCGGATGTTTCTCGATACTGGGCGGATATTTTCTTGCGCCACCATTTCCTCCGCGATACAATAAGACGCAGCAGGCGAATATCGCGATTGCAGCCACCGCCGCCGTCGTAGCCGCTTTCGAGGGCATCGGGAGAGAAGTAATATCGTGAATCGAGGTCTATCTGTACCTCCTTTCGCTCGGTAGTGATTGATTGTAGCATTGAGAATATCGAAGGGAGCGGTAAAGCGCTCGTTTTCTTGCGCTTCCTTTGTTCGATGTATTTTTCGGAGGAGGATACCGAAGATTTCTATCGCGTAACATTGTACACAAGCCGACCAATAGGGAATGATATTTTTTTCTATTTTACATTTTCTATCTTATTTCTTTCTCCGCGGTTTCCTTCGACATTCTCATATTGGATTGGAACAAGAGTTCTTAGTGCTATTTTATTTGTGTTACGTTTGTGTTTCTTTAACCCGTTAAAAAAAAAAAATTGTACGATTTTTGACAGAGTTATGGGCAGTCAAAGTCGGAATACTTTTTTTCGTTTAATCGGCGATAAAAAAAATTTTTTTTTAACTATTTTGTCGGGAAAATCTTAGCTTTCACGTTAAAAAGTCGCGGGAAAATTTTCGCAGATTTTTTTCGAGCATGTGACAAGTTTTCAAAATGAAAAGAAAATTTTCCATTTTGTCCAGCTCTATATGTAAATATTATCAAATTCGTAGAAACTCAAAAGACATAGTGACTTTTTTCGAAAGTAGCAAGAGTCTGAACTTTAAAATCCTTTTTTGAAATTCAAATTTTGTTCATTTTTTACGAAGCTGCTTGAATTTCAAAGTTCGCAGCACTACGAACTTTTGTCTCACCTAACATCGATCCATGTCGCTCGCAGCAATGATACACAAAATTTTCTTTTATAAATAAGTATAATCAAACTCAAAATTCGTTTGATTTCACCCGCGATAATCCAACAAAGAAATCCAACTAAAAAATCGTACTTTTTGTAGGGAAAAAACCAATTTTATACACTGTTAGAAATATAACCACGACTTTCCTTTACACGTACCTGAAAGAAATTCGTGGTCCTGAATGAAATTAAAAGTAACGAATGATTTCACTGAAAATTAAATTACGGTAGTTAAACTCAAATGTAATGAACATTAAATTTCATGTAATGTTATGAAATGAAGTTCAAAATTTTAGTGCAACTTAAAAGTGTATTAAATTTCATGAAATTTTTAAGAGCGCGAGGAAAAGCTTTGAGCTTTCACGTTAGAAGGTTATTTTCGCGAAGATCATCGAGTTATCGAAATAATAATACCGGCTCGATGTTGCC
>NW_017305987.1:134799-137119 GCF_001594115.1 Trachymyrmex septentrionalis | reverse complement strand
AAAAGCTTTGAGCTTTCACGTTAGAAGGTTATTTTCGCGAAGATCATCCAGTTATCGAAATAATACCGGCTCGATGTTGCTCTTAGCATAATCCTGTAAACTGTTCGCGCTTCCCCGCCACGCTAATAAGCTTAATTGAATGGAATGACGGATCGCCATGAGGGATCGCAGATAAGCGCGCCATCATCGTCCATCGGCACGCGAACGTCTCAAAAAAGAAAAAAAGAAAAAAATTTAACGTCGCGCGAAATGATATCCGGCGCGCGTGCACGAGGAAGTTACAGCTCGGTTGCGTTTTCTTTCATTATCACACAGGTCACCTCCGATGAATGAGACAGCAGGGAAATTTGCGAATTTGACTCTCTCTCGTCAGGGGTGTTGCCCGACTTTCAGAGCAAGACTCGACCTTCCGACGGCACGTGACATCATCGTGAACGGCCCTGGTGCGGCGATCGCGCCTTTAATTTCGTAATGGACGACAAGAGCGAGCGTGTACGTGTTATGTCCGATGCGTGCGATTTAATCGGCGTCGCAAGAGCGATCTTATTGCGATCCAGCCGGCCGAGCACGAACGAGCACGAACGAGCGTTCGTTGCGCTTGATCGCGGTCGAATCTTGGCTATGTAATCGACGATATCATGCCGCGCTGTTATTGGTTGGTGCACGGCGTTGTGTCAGGGACGACCGCATTGTGTAACAATATTGCTGATAGGTACCGCGATCTTCGCAAGAAGTCGCGTAGTTAGTCACGCTCTTGGAGAAACTTGGCGTTCGGGAATTCGTGCGAATTCACGAACGCGTGCGAGGGAGTTCCACGGATCGTTCCTTACGCTCGCGAATTTGTGCTTTCTCGAGTGAAGGAGACGAACGCCGTCGCCGTCATCCGGATGAAAATTGAAGACTGCATTCCTATGGACTCCTGCATTGTTTCTATGTCATAATATGCTACGCGCGCGTCGAGGCGCGTCCTTGACGCGCCCTCTCGCGGAGGAGAAAGTTAATTTACTCCGCCAGACGCGCAGTGGAGTCCATTTAACGAACTGTCAGAATACGGTGAGTCCGTCGTTACTAATCCGTAGGCGTGACTAATCCGTAAAAATCCGCAGATCGCATATCGGGTTGCAATTATCTCGCAGTTTCGCGAGAACGTGTGTGCCGGAAGTGTCTGCGGTAAAGTTAAAAGCCTAACTAGATGGTGGACGTGAAGTTTTCTTTTATCGCGCGCGGGCATCGTGGACGGGGTCTGGAGAAAGCGAAATGTTGATGCACGGGCATCGTGACGGGAGAATGGAATTTCCTTATTTCATCCTCTTTATATTCCGACGGCGGATTATCTCACTTTTTAGATTTTTCGCTTATTAAATATTTACCCTTGCCGGTCACGCCCTCAATTGCGAGAGGTACGTTTAATTAACGTCGCGAAGACTGAGAAGACCACCCAGATATAGATATACGGGTGGTATATACCTAACCCTGTAATCTCTCCGACGGAAGTTTAGACGATAAATATTTGTAAGCGTTACTTACCGTCACTTCTTTCTCGAAACCGCAATCTTTCCTCGAAAATATCACATATAATAACAGGTTGAAGGTACTCACTTAACCTTGTAATCGTTATTTACTCAAGTTAAACTTTATCTCGTTTGTGTTCCAGGTTGCTGGTTCAATAATCGGCAAGGGTGGTCAGAATATCACGAAACTCAGAAGTCAGGTAAGCTTTTGCGCTTTGATTCGTCTGTAACTTCGGGGCCGTAGTTCCGCTCCTGCCTGTCTATCTTCTCATGAAACTCCTCGCTACGAGAGCAAGCATGAAAGAGATAGAAAGGCAAGGATCGCGCAAACGATCAAACGGCAGATCGTAAAAATGATCTCCGAAACGGAGAAAGACTTTCTAAAGCACTCATTTTACGTACTACGAACCGATACGTTTTTACGATCTTCTGATTATATTTTTATGTTTAATTCTAATCATGTCGGATTTTCAGTTGATTGAGAGTCATTTTTGTTTTGCCCGTCGACGTTTCCCGGCGACTAAGGCTCGACTTTGCCATACGTTCGATCAAAAACGCGCGCGGCATACTTTTCTTCCGCACTGCCTATGGATCGATGACACGAGCGCCCGTAACGTAATTAACCCCTTTAGCTCCTTGGAGCCTTTTAACTTCGTTGGAAACTAAAATAATTACGGTTTATGTGATTACCGGCAACGGTAAAGGGTTGATACGCGAAGATTCATGTAATTTGTGTAAAGAGCCGCGCGCACAAAAGGCTTTGTCGTGAGAATTTGTTTCGCTAGGCGCTCGTCTCGTTTTCCAAAGAC
>NW_017305987.1:116184-134699 GCF_001594115.1 Trachymyrmex septentrionalis | reverse complement strand
GGGGAGGGGGGAGGGGTGCTTTCCTCGTCTCTCTCGTGTATCTCTCGCACCATATTTTAAGTACGCCCATATCAATGTTTCATGAGACACTTATTACTTCCTAGTCGCAAGAAAGCCATGGCATGTCGCTAGCTTCGATTTTACCTCGCGCCATATTTTAAGAGCGACGCGCGAAATTTTCTGCACGCAGTAAAAATGGTCGATGACGAAAGAAATTCCTCCGTCGGAATGTCAATGGAGATCTCGACGTGGACGAATCCTCTCGTCTTTCCGCGATAATGTCAATATGTCGCGCTGTTTTTACGTTGATGCAACATAACGTTTTGAGAACGTCTCTCGGTCATATTTTAATTCGTCGCCCTGCTTGAACCAAATGAGTACATGAACACGCGGTACAACATCTCAGCATTGTGCTCGTTTCCGCCAATGTTGATTAACTTCAGTCTCGGTTCAACTTACTCTTCATTCTTTTGCAGTTCTAAGAACTAGAGAAAGATTCAGATTAAATTGAATCGAGATTAAAGTTAGTCTCTACGCAGTAAAATACAACATTCTACGTACGTAAATAATAATTACTTGTTTCAAATATGCCAAATGTTCGTACGCTATCTGCAAATCTATCAACTTTATTACAGAATGTATTTCGAATCCTAGTAAGTTTAACACTTTAATCAAGATTATTAAATTAAAACGAATTCAATTTGTTTATTATATAAAGTCGCTTTCTTGACAAATCTTACAATATCCTTCAAAAGAAAATTAATTTATAACAATTGATAGTTTTCCTTAAAATTAGTAAGTATATTTTCAGATTATAATGAAGAAAAATATTCTTCAGTTAAAGATAGATCGTTTCTTAAAAGGAAGGAAATAAATTAAATCATATCTTTTTTTTTTTTTTAGCAAAAATAGATACGACGATATCTTTTTGTGGGTTACATTGGTGGAAACGGGCATTAGAATGAGATCTTATCAGCGCTGTGACTCACAATCAATTCATAGTGTCAATTAGTTAATTAGTTTACTGTAATCTAATTTAATGTGTGGTAACAAAAGTATCGCAATTTCATCGATCGTTGCAAAATCGGCAGATATCGATCGTCCGCGAAACTAATGAATTTTGTTACGAGACAAGAAGGATGCCTGCCGATTTTGCCGCGCACTGTTATTTCGATTCACAATAAATGTAACATCGATATTCCGTGATGAAATATGGATTAAAAACACCTCCGCTGGAATAGCTGAAGGGGAGAGGGGCACTGTAAACCACCGTATCTTTCGTATCGCGTTCGTGATTGCTAATAAATTCTCCGCGATACGTGTTTACACTATTCCATTACTTGCATTAATCATCTCTCCGAGTCACACAGCGGGCGTTCCGACGAGAGAATTTTTGGAGTGCGCAAGTTTCAGTTATCGTTTGTTAAGCTACGATGTTTCAAAGTGCTCACTCTCGGGGAAGGGACAAATAGGGGTGTACCGCGTAAATATCGCGCTTTGATCGTAGTGCCGATTTGTAGTGCCTTGGCGAATCATTCGGAAAAGCTCCGCCACGATTTTGATTGACGCCGGCGGGCGAAGCACGTCCGGTCCATCGAGAATGGTCCATCGAGATGTTCACGCGCGTCCTACGTTCGAGTGCGCTGACACACGAATGCGTCTTTCTCTCGATGAGAGCGTGATTGCCGTGATTTGCGTCTTCTGGCGTCTTCATAAGCGAGAGAGGGAGAGAGAGAGAGAGAGAGAGAGAGAGAGAGAGAGAGCACGGAGACGAAATCACGGTATCTCGCTAGAATAACGAGATTCCAACGTAGACGGCCCCCTGGACGGAAAAGTTGGATACAGCACTTTGGGAAGTGGCCAGGAAATTGACGAGGTGTTGTGCCTCGAACGAATTATCATTGAAATTATTCGAGAAGATTCAGCCGTTATCGAACGCGTAAGATAACTTCACAGATCTTGAATATAATAAGTCGATTCATCATCTACATTATTAAGTTTATATCTACGGTATATTCAAGTCTTGTTTTCAAATCAATGTAGATTACACCGGATGGGAGAAATGTGGAGAGCGACACGATTATCGGTATAATAACGGATATTCAATTAGTTCTGATAGCTTCGAAAGGATCGTTTAATCCCAGCCGCGCCGGGAGATATCGGAAGTTGTAGTCTCAAGTTCACTTTGCCTGGTAAATGACACAACGCTCTCTGGTCTGGCTATTCCCGAGTGCTGTATTCGAAGGAACCACCGGAGAGGATCTCTTAGCGATTCACTTTTAGTTGCCTTCCTGGCAACTTTCTACGGTGAGGTCCTTCTTTGCACGAAGGTCCTCTCTCGCCGCTTTCCGTGGAGTTTCCATCGTGCGAACGTGCGGACGCTACGGCAAACTTCCATGGGAACGACAGAAAGCTTGGACGTTAAAGGCTCGACCGCCTCGGTCGCGTGCAGAAAAATATTGGAGAATCGTGCATGGAAATGAAACTTGAATTGGACGGACGAATTATATATCGGGTATCGATAGATAATAATTATTTTCTGGGGAGACGGATGATGAGGTCGGAAGATGTTACTTGTTGCGATCGCGACGATTCTTTTTTTTCGCCCACGCAATCGGCGACGAATGGACAGAGAATGGGCAAAGTTATTTTCATTCGCGCAAACTCGCGAAGCTGTCGCAGTCCACGCTTCGTGCGACGAAAGTTTCAGGCTCGCGTCGATAAAACTTTCCGTATCGGTTATCATTTACGTGCCGGGCACACCCGCAAGTTACACGGGACAGTTAATAGAACCTCTTCGTTTAAAGATACTCGTTAAAAACTTGCTTGATTAACGGCGTTTAGCGCACTTCGTTAGCAATTGAAATATTCACCGGGCCGCTGTAGAGCGACGTCAATTAAGTGCCGCGCCGGGACAGGAAAATTATTCGAGTACGTCTTCAGAATTCTTAACGACTTTCGGGAGAGAGGGAAAGAGATGGAGAAGAGGACGACGACTATACTGGCCGCGTAGTCTTTGCGGAGATGATACAAGTACGCGCGTCTGGTTGACTAAGCACTTTTCTTAAGAAGAGAAAAGCCGCGATCGCCTAGCTCGTAACTTTGCGAATTTTCGCCAATTGCATTACGAACGTAAAAAAGGGTTAGCAGCAAGGCTTTGTCATCGGACTTAAAAGTTTCACTCGAACAGTCGTAGGCTTTAATCGTCGTATGTAAAAAAGAAAACGCGCCATAGTAATCGCTCTCTGTACGAGATGTCCGTTCTCACGCAATTCTCACGCGGTTGCTCGACCTCATTTTTTTCCATGCCAATATTTTTCTCGCCCTCTCGTGGCCGATCCGATCACCGGCGGGACAAGAAAGGGAGGGAGAAAAAGGGTTTTAGCAGGAGGTGGGAAACGTAGAAAACACAGAACAGAACAGAACAGGGGGTGGACGTGGAGAGAGCGGAGCGCGCGCGCGCGGATGGAAAAATCGGGTTAGGAGGTTAAGCCGCGAATTAATCCAGCCGTCAGACGTGATGTCTAACTTGGTTGATGGTTTGTGCCCTGGCCCCGCCCCAACCCCGGCGTTGCCCCCCTGGCGTTGCCCTGCCGTTGCCCTGCCGTTGCCCTGCCCGGAACGACGGACCCCGACTCGATCGGCAAATGGACCACCACGACCCTACCAACAATCGACAACAACCACCAACCAACCACCAATGAACCAACCACCAACCACCACCACGGCCCAATCGACAGTACAAAGCCTCAATCATTGTACCCGATTGCCCCGGACCCGAACGGTAATGACCAACACCAACTACTTAATGTTCTTATTTTTCTTTGTCTCTAATTACGAGGTTACCTGTTAAGAACGCCTGCGGCGAGAGCAGCGAATCTTTTTTCTGTATACACCACTACTATTTCCACCTTTCGTAATCTGTCGTGCTGTTACTACTCTACTACTCTTCTCTCTTTCTCTTCTATCTATCTATCTGTCTGTCTGTCTATCTAATTATCTGTTTATCTCTGCCTCTCTCTCTCTCTCTCTCTCTCTCTCTCTCTCTCTCTCTCTCTGTCTGTCCGTCCATCTGTCTTATTTCTGTTAATCGATCTGTTTTTTCCGTGTGACACCATCTTTTTATTTCATCGGCATATTATGTGTTAACGCGGCGATCATTTAGTCCACACTTCCGTCGTCTACTTTCGTCTCTCTCGCCGCTTCTTTTTCTCTCTCTCGTTTTTCATAATCTTTTGTCTCTTGTGCGTGTCCTCTTGATGACTGTCTCATCGCATGAAATATATATTGAAAGTACAGAGGAACATTTCAGAAAAATACGATACGCAATAATCGTTTGTCGAAAGTTGACTCTTGTAAAAATATTTCTAATTTTTTTCTTTTACAACACGCGAACGATATCGACACTGGAAGGTCGATATCGACGCTATTAGATTTAAGCGTTCTCTCAAGAGCGGCTCCGGCTTTGGGTGAAAAATCGGTGGTCTTACGTGCGAATTTATATTCGATCTTGTTCAATCCCGCGACGGGGGAAAAAAAACCGAGCGTTCGCAAATTTTTCGCCATTGGAACGTAGTTAAACTCACCAGTTGCGAATGTGTTCAGTCGGGAATATGTGATGCGAGGACACGTAGAAGGATATATCTCGCGAGTTCTTTTCTTTCTTTTTTTTTTTTTTCGTACATTTCGAATTTTCGAATATGCAAACAATTGTTCGCGCGCGCGCAACGGATTTGTGCGAGTATTTTATGTACGGTCAGCGTATTCAGAAAAATTTCGCTGATCTTCTAAAGTCTTCACTTCTTTTCCCTCTTTCACACCTTCCCTTTCTGGTTTAATTTGTTATTTGTTGCTTTTTTTTTTCTCTCCTGCGTTAAGTGCCACGCAAAAAGACGTGCGCTCGATCACTCGACACCCACACACGTTTATACACACACGTATCGGGATATGTTCTAAACGGTGTCTGTAACATGTGGCTAACACGGAAGCTAATGTGTGGTATGTGACGCACGCGGCCGTAAGGCCGGCTCAGTGTTGAAAGGTTACGACTCAAGGTGTTGTTATCGCGTTGAAAAGTAACCAACTGTAACCTCTGAAATAATGTTCTCTCGAACGAGAGAGAAATCTGAATCGTGAGATGTCTTTGTTTGATTTCAACCGGAATCAAAGGAGGCACAGAGCGTAGAGGCGCAAATTTCGGATAGTAAATAACTTGATGACAAATTCAAGAGCGTTGTTACGTTCACGATTCAAACACTCCGACACTCTATCAACGCGACAAAATACCTTCACTCTTTAGATATATATTCCGTCCCGATAAGTGATTGTCCCACTGGAAGTACTCTAACGTGATTAATTAACTCGCCAGGTCGAAAGTCATTACCGACACTTGAGAGACTGCGAGGATCAGTGCCGCGCGCTTCATACGCGTTTATGCGAATCCCGTCGAAGGGATATTTCAATGATAATTTCGCGAACCGATTGTTACATTCAATCATCTACTTTATCGCGATTGATTATCGATCGTTACGTTATATATGCACCAGCCATCTACGTTCAGTGTCGTTTTCTTATTGTAGTAAAAAAATATGTCGCTCGCGCACGAACGCAGGTATCAATGGAAAATTTATCTTCGTCCTGGGACGGCAATAAATTTTTTTATCACCGACGAAGTGAAGTTCCTCGAGGATGTCCTTAATGCGATTTTCATTCGCGGCTCTACCGATACGGTTGGGAATTTTGCCGGCATGTCATATAAAAGTACCTTAAAGTCGAGAACGAACAATTCGCGCGCGATCGCCGCGATCTAATTCTCGATACAACGTCAGTCGGGCGGATGAAAGTAAGCCTTTGAGAAAGTTTCAAAAGTCAATATTAACGGCTCGTTTAAATGCTTCTTTTAAAATACCAGTGTATTCGCGCGATTTTCTTTCTTTGCACGATCGATATTGTCAATCGATTACTGTCAATCGACGAGGCGATATGTCGTGACACGCGTAGATGGTTGAAGTCTTCAGGTATGTTTATTCTACGCTTTCCGTACCGCCTTTAAGGGAATGCTGGAGCGACTGCGATTGATCGATGTCGATAATACAGATACATACTTTGACTCCAAACTCAGTTTCTTATATCATCGTTCTGTTTCGTTCGAACGCGTACATCTTTATTTTTTAATATTATATATATCGCGACATCATCTTTCGCAAGATCTTACTGCTAGACACACAATTATTGCTTTATTTTGCTATTCCCATCGATTTCACAATCGTAGCATACACAAATGAAATTTTCTCAGATTCTCTTTTCTTTTACATCAAGGCCTCTAACTCATTTTTACAAACATACACTGAAAACAATTTCTGGTTCATTCTGGCAAAATGGACGATTCAGAATTTTCTGGTTAAATTTATTAGGATTCTAGTTGAGGTAACAAGAATTCTGACTGATACAATATTTCTGATAAAATCTTTCATTTAATTCTAGAATTTTTATTTTTATCAGAATAATTATATCAATCAGCATTTCTAGTCGTCTCAATCTAGAATTCTGGTAGATTTAGCCAGACAATTCTGATTCGTCCATTTTGCACCGGAATTACTATTTAATTCAATCAGACCATTTTTCTCAGTGTATTATTCTTTCATATATAATCTCTAATGCGATCTAAGCTCGTTTCAAACGTACTTAAAATTTTTAACTCTTGTATGCAACACACGTGCTGTCACGACTCGACTACAGAAGCCGATGATAAAATTGTAAATTTTTCCATTTTTTCTTCTTGCTTGTATGAAATTGTCTGCGCATTGTGTTTCCGCCTATATACTTTAATTGTGAAGAGAGACTTTTAAATCCGTGTAAACGTAATTGAAAGAGATTGGAGAGAAAATCTGAGAATTAATCACATTTTCTAAAACATGAAAGAAACTCCAGCATCCTCTGAAAACGTTCAGTCATCAGATCTTAGAATTGTCCGAGCGCTCTTCAACGTTTTACGCGCCATGAAGATTTTTAACTGCTGATACGTGTTTCTCTCTCTTTCCATCGCTGCCGCAGAGCAGCAGCAAACGTAGCAATTTAAACTCGCCGTCCGCGATTCTCAATGTGTAGTACGCTCGTCTTCTGCGGTTCTCTCGAAGGGATGACTTTCGACCAGCCAACCCCGTAGCATGTCCGCACCATGAATAACGTCGTGCTCCATCTCGTTACTTTTCTAGAAAGTAAACCGCACCGATCAACTTACGTTCAAGTAATCTCAATCTCAACTCCCTTTAATCGGGATCGCCATTTCTCCAACCGATCGATCAGTTGATCAGTGTAACCGTCCTGTTTCGTCCTCAAACTGGGTACTTAAGTAGGAAAACTCATAACCGGTGATGGCAGCTTTCGCCAATCTGCCGACTAGGATATTCCTAGGAGCGCACATAATAAATAACAAATTAACACGTAACATTTGCCTTTTCAAATACGTAGGGTTGCGGAAAACGAAGTTAGCCAAAGTCTCCCCGCAATTCGCGCGATGTGCGAGGAAGCGATTACTTTTTTTTTTTCCTTGTCGAAAAGAGAGCGCGAATAATCGTGGATTAAGTCAACAGCTGAATGCTTCTCCTCGCAGAACCTCGGCGAAATGTTCAAAAGAGCGCATGCGGAATTTCTATGATACGTATAGCCAGTCGAATGGAAGATACGTGGCTTCAGCTCGTTACAGCGGGGAAGTAGAACGGAAGTGGACGACGGGAAGCGAGGAGGAAGGAAGGGGCGAAAAGATGAAAGGAGAGACCGACCTCTCCGTCCATTCCCTCATATTAGCTGGGGAGGGAGGGGGGAGGGAGGGGGGGGATTCGTGCCGGTCGTCGTTCCGAAAAGTTCCGTGGTTTCTTCTCGATCGTGAGAGATGATGATAACGGGAATTCTCGGTGCGCTTCTTAAAGCCGTAGGGGAGAAGGGGATATCCGCACACCATCGTCTCCCTTTTCAAAACTTCGAACGTATCGAATACCAATAGAAGAGGAGAAAACAAGTAAGTCGTCAATCAACTTTGTATCTTCCATGGCAATTGTCGTAATTTGGGAGAAACAAATTACCAACTTCGCAGCAATGCGGCGACTTTGAAACTTTCGGGTCGTTCGGTTGAAATAAATTGTACGCGGAAAGAATAGTTTCGTTAAAGTATCTAAAAATTTATATCTATATACAGTTATGGAAATAATTTTGTTGGATCGTCAAAATAATTATACAGGACGCTCGAATTGGTCGCTAGAATGTCAGACCTTTTTAATAACATTTTATCACTCGTAACTTCATACTTGATAAAATATAGATCAATCGTTTCTACATATAATTAAATTGCTTGGTAAGTAAAACTAAATAACGTCAAAGTAAATATAATGTTCATATTAATATATATATATATATATACACTTAGTAAATAATTAACTAAATTTCAGTGAAATTTAATACACTTCCTAAGTTACATTTGTTTAACTCCGTGATTTTAATGAAATCAACGACTCTTTTAAGTAGAAGCGGTGGTGACTTATAGAGATGATTAAAAATAATCTCGAATTGAATATAATTTGACATTTAACAGTGTTGCACGTCCTACATATTAATTACGATAGCCCGACAAAATTATTTTTAGAATCTGTCTCTGTAGCTAAATTTTAGATAGATAGACTCCAGGGAAATCGTTCTTTCCACGTACTTTCGATACGAGGATGATTTAAAGGGAGAATGGAGACGATGTTCGGGATTTCCCTGTTCCTGTACATCGCGCTGTTTTCTCGACGATTCGGCCGGAAAGGAAGCGCAGCTCGGTATCGATTACCGTCGACAGAATTCGAGTGTTTTTCCGCGACGTGTAATTCGCCACGCGGTGGGGACGAGACCGTAAAACGCGATCGTTCCGATCGTACAGTACGATTGCAGCTGAATGGATGTAGGTCGGGAAAATACGGTGAGGCCGAATCTAGTCCGAGAGCTTATGGTCGATCGCCGTGGCCGCCGCGATTGCACGCGATTCTCCTTCTCGCAAGCTGCGTCGAAATCGAATTCTTGTACACACGAATTTACCGAGAGAGTAAATTTGAATCTCCTTAACCGCCGCGCGCGCCCCCCCCCCCTCTAGTAACACTCGTTCATTTTCGCGAAACGTCGCGAGGCGTCCTCGGAATGGTCATCACGGATTCACGTCGCGCGGTTAAACATTTATGGAGACGCTTCGATAACCGGAAATTCATTTCACCCGGAAATCCACAATATGCGTGCTCAACAGTTGCTCGATAGAGAGCGAGAGAGAGAGAGAGAGAGGTGTTAACCACTCACAGTGGTTGCGCGCGTCCGCGTTGAAAATCAATCTTGTATCGCAACGGCATTAGTCGCGCATTCGGCGCGCATCGGTGACGAATATCGAGCGCGACGTGCGGTTAAATTTGTATCAGGTTTTAATACGCAATGCGTTATCGTCGTGTGCCACTGAGGGTCGGGTGTAATTCTATCGGGTTCGAGCGCAACGACGGAGTAGAGAGGCGGCTCGGGATACAATAAACAATAATTCGTAAAACGTCGCTGAGAAGTAAATGCGATGCACTCGTACATACGTATATACATCCAGATCTCCGATCGTCCGATCGTGTGCGCATTTAATTACTTTCCACCCCATTGGGGGGGCGCGTTGGAATTTCAGCCGATGCCTCACTCACTTTGGCTCCGTTCGAAGCGCTCTAACGGGTGACGCCGAAATACCCGCGAGAAAAAAGGGAGGAGGAGGAGGAGGAGGAGGAAGGGGGGGGGAGGGTGGCATCGCTGGTTGATGTAATCACAAACGCGAACGCGTTTCTCGTACGCACGTACGCCATTCGCACCGGGTTGTATGGTCTCTCGATATAGCACGAAATCACGCGGCGGTAAGATCGGTGTAATTCTGGGGGTCCTTCTGATTCTAGGGTGCTCACCATCAGCTCGGACCTGCCCACTGTTTTGCAAGTGTTGAACGAGGTCGTACCTAATCTGGAGGAGGTAAGTGCTGCTACTCTCCTGTCCTGAAGCCTTGTATCCGTACTCTGAACGATATCGATGTGGATTCGACACCGTGGGGTGTCACTGTGGGTGCTTCCCATTTGGGATGTCACACGAGTCGACGCAAGTATCGTTTTATCTTTTGCCACTCTCTGAAGTCAAGCCTTCTGTCAAGAGAAGGATAGAACGACGCTTGTGTCGACTTGTTGTTGGAAAGCATGATTCGGACCGTGTTGATGTTAATATTAACACCATCGTGACGCGGATTTAACAGCGCGGGTGTAAAACTCACACCACGCGACGGTGTCGACACGAACGCTAATGATTAGCGTTAATATTAACACCGCGATGGGAATTGTATAAACGTGATATTAAATCCGCATGGATACTTTTTAGGGTATGCACGATGCTAGAAATCGCTCCGAGATCTCGAAGCGATCTCTAACATCGTGAACATGCTTTATCCGTCCCTTTCGAATCGTTTGTACGCGATTCCGCGCGCTTTCACGCTTCTCTTAATCCAGTAATTCGGGATCGCGACAATCGATTCTTTCCGCCATAGATATACCGTGTTCGAAAATTTCCACGATTTATCGTAGACACGATTTCAGAATGGTTCCCGCCATGGCAGCGACGAGATCGACGTGCGCATGCTGGTGCATCAGAGTCAAGCGGGATGCATCATCGGCAAAGCTGGTCTGAAAATCAAGGAGCTCCGTGAGGTGAGTCATTCATTCTCGATTATTACGACTCGTGATTAAGAAGGATGACATAATTAAAGATGGCGTTTTCTCGGCGCGAAACAGTTGGCGCAATTTCCCGGCAATTTACTACTGCGTTTATATAATTTTGCATGAAAAAATGCGGCGCATTGGAAACACAGCAACACGACACGGGTATGAGAACGTAAGAACGAAGAGGAACTGAGCAAGAACAAAAGATGTTCTTGTCGTTGAAATCCTTTTATATTTTCAAACTATATGTCAGCTTATACGCGTATCGGATATTTAATTTATCAATTGATACAACACATCAAAGTAGCGACGCCAACAGCTTGGAGGTAAATCCAGCCCATCCTTCAGGGTGCTCTCACGGTGCTTTTATTTTATTAACAATTCACCGGCGATTGCCAAGTTTTGCCTCCGTGCATGCAAACACCGGGATCGGTTTATGGACTTTAAAGCGTGTATTAACTTATTAACGAAGTGAAAGACAGAGAGCTCGAAACTTTGAGGTGAGCTTGTGTATAATGTATTTAAACTCTCTCAGTTTAATTATGGGAACAAGGGAACTTTCGCGACTCGTATATTGAAACGAAAATGTCTCGGATAGATACTTTGAATATCACATATATTTCCGCTGCGAAGGATATACAAATTATTGATATTTAATGATTTGTATAGAGAGAGAGGGAGAGAGAGAGAGAGAGAGAGAGAAGATTGTTTTGTTCCTCTCTCTTCTGCGAATGGCAACAAAGCGACGTAGCTCGATGGAACGACAATTTAGTCCTCTTTAATTAACGATCTCTCATTGACATTGTGGTTTGGATTTTACATAACGAACTCTATACTCGTCCGGATTTTCCAGTGAAGGACTCGGCACTCGCTGACTGGCTGACTAGTTGGTGGCCCATTCTGAAATATGCAACGTGGCCAAGTGGCTTGTTACGTTTTCGCGTTCACGAGAAACAAAACTGAATATAGCCGACCGACCGAGCTTTTGTCTCGTCTCGAACAAACGAGTGCTCGAGCTGGAACGCCGTTACTTTCTTGTTTTTTTTTTGGCTCGACTAATTTAAAATATTTGAAAAGTCAGTGATAAATTCGGAAAATGATGGTAGCGCGTTGTGTTTTGAGATACCGTGTTCAGGGTTGCCAAACAGACCTGGAAAACCGGGAAAAGTTAGGGGAAAATGTAAGAAAAAAGTCTGGAATTTTGAAATTTGCTCACAATTTCCTTAAACTGCTCCTATTCTAGATAATTGTTAGAATTTTTTAATATTATATTATATCTGACGTTTATAGTGAAACACGTTTCTTCGAAACTCTCACCCGCTTTAAACGATTTTAATAAAATAATTAACATTTATATTTTATTCAGTATTTTATATTTCACCGCCCTTTTTCTTCATTAACTGCATTCTTTTTTCTAATACTAATTTATTTTTTGTTGGCTTGAATTCGGAAATGAAAACCCAAAATTTTAGTACTAACCTTTTTCGCGTTGTTTTTAATAATATATGCTAGCTCTCCTACAATTCTTCACTTTAAATGTGTTAAAATTTACATATTTTCTATTGGAAAATTTTCCATTTTTACCTATTAATAATAGAAAACCTGGAAAAGTCAAGGAATTTCAAAATTTATTTTCTGTGGCAACCCTGCGTGTTATTTTGCAGTTAATTAAATTTTTGTAACTTTTGTTACCACGAATTATACTCCTCGATGCTTCAATTATTAACACGAAATGAAATCAAATAGAACAATAATCGCGTATAAAACAGTAATCATATGTAAAGTGAAATTACAACATAATAAATAAAAACGTTTTATTAAGCGTTATTTCCCTTTATGGTTTTTAGTTGGTAACATACGTTGCAGTTGGTGCATACCGTTTAATTAATCAGAGCACGTTAACCCACGAGAATTTTATTTACTGTATTTACTGTATTTCTCCACTATTGCCATTATTACTCTCGGTTGCAAGCGAATTTAACAAATTCCATGTTGCGCCTGTATATTCGCGCAACGCGCGGAATAATGTTGTTTGGTAATTTGCTGAAAACTTATTCGTAATTTCGTCAGCCTCCCCGGTGAAGAGCAGCCGAGATAATTAGTCTATTAGAGTTTAGTTAACTGCCTCGTCAGATAATACATTTAAACGTATTGCTTGAGAGAGGGATGGAGAGTTGGAACACAATCGGATTTCGTAACACGTTATATCAAAAAAGGGAAACCTCAACGAGCTTTTATAATCAATCAGGAAAAATGTTTATTCATTTTTACATTTTATGTACAGCGAGCTTTAAACTTGTTTTATGCGGTGTCGAGAGACGGGAAAGAAAAAAAGCGCAACAATTGAGAAAAAAATCCGAACCGAACCGGTGGTTTGTTTGGCGGGGTTAATCAAAATTTGTATACCTGAATAATTTGACGCGATTCACAAGAAGAAAAACACGAAAATTGCCCTTCGTATCTTATAATAAAAGCAACCGACGCGAGAGAGTTCGGGAGATCTTCTTTATACCTTCGCTCCACCCTCGAACGGGGGACGGAAGACACGGCACCGCCACTCGGCGACATCGCCAAGTCGTTTTATTTCGATTCCGTGCGGGGTTGGTAGGGGTAACTTTATTGATTTTGAACGGGAATTCCAGCGCGGTCGTTTTTTTTTCTTTTTTTTTCTTTTATCGTGTCATCGAGGATTCCGTCTCGCTGCCAGAAAACGTGCGGCTCTCTCTGATCGCCGGCTTTCTCATCGTCGGGGAGATAAAGATTGAACGGGTTGTTTATTATTCCGCGCGGGTGCGATGCGCGCGATTGTCCGCGGAATTCTATTTTCTTTGCCCTTTTTTTCCGAACGGCGGAGAAAGGGAAGGTTCTTTTCCGTAATTTATACATAGGCGCGAACGGAAGGACGGGGTACAGATTGTCGAAACGCGCGGCTTCAATAGATCGCAATTTTCTGCAAAATTGCCACGCGAAAGGCTGGCCGGGCGACGGTCTGTTTACCGCACGAATTATTACGCGGCTGATACAACAATACGTGACGGTGTGACGCAACGGACAGTGCTCGGGACGAGATGAGAATTGCGGGCGATCGAAATTTATCGACTGGTTGAAGCACGCCATGGAACCGCAGTCGCGGGTTTATCATCCCTAATTAACCCCTCGAGTTTCCCAGCCGCTCGATAACAGACTAGTTAATTGCAGAGTAGTGTGCGATTTCAGTTGACAACGTCAAACAACTCGGAACAACTCGAATCAATATTTGCTCAACGATGACGACGACGACGACGACGACGACGACGACGACGACGACGACGACGACGCTTAACTTACTCCGCTTGACCGACTTCAGAAACGTTGCTGTGCACTTCTGCCGAAAAATTCGTTCAATATCCTTATTCTGCAAAATATCATTTCTAAATATTATCGAAATGGAATTTCTGATGATACGAGATCCTGCAAATATATTAGGTGTGTCTTCATATTATTATTCATATTATTCATATCTCTCTGTGGAGAGACGGCCAATTATGATAAACTAATAATAAAGGATATAAATTATCGATTGTATTGATGTGTTAGGTATATTGAATATTGAACAAAATTAGTTTCGACGTTACGAAGTCTTCTTCAGTCGCGTATGATTTACCGAAATACGAATTTAATTAAACGCAATAAAAGATTAAATGCCAAAAGATTAAATGTGGATAAAAATTGATAGAGTCACGTTGTGTTTCATTGCTGCACTGAATTGCATTAGAACTTTTCTTCTCTCTTCTGTCAAATATTAAACATACTCTCTAAAATCTTTGGAGTGGAATGTAACTTTAAAGAATGAAATCTCGCTTTTAAAAATTGACAATTGAGTCACTCTTTTTCAACATTGGCTCAATTGTCTTTGTTACTCTTTAGAATTAGGTATCTACTTGAACAATTTTAGAAAGTACTTATACTTATTTCATTTTAAATACCAAGAATTTCGGTGTTGCCACAGACCTGGAAAACCGGGAAAAGTTAGGGGAAAATGTAAAAAAGTCTGGAATTTCAAAATTTGCTCACAGTTTTCTTAAACTACTCTCCTATTCCAAGTAATAGTTGTAATTTTTTTAAATATGTTATTATATCTGATGTCTAGTCAAATACGTTCCAAACTTGTGCACTTTAGACGATATTTTAATAAAACAATTAAAATTCATATATTATTTTTATTTGATTCTTCATTTTCGCCATAATTTCTGCATTTTTTTTCAAAACTAATTTATTTTTTGCTGGCTTGAATTTGCACCCAAAATTTTACTATGTTACTAAGCTTCTTTTGCATTGCTTTTAATAATCTTGAGTCTAAATTGTAAAATTTACGTATTTTACATTAGTCATGGAAAATTTTCCATTTTCATCTGGAAAACCTGGTAAAGTCAAGGAATTTCAAAATTCATTTTCTGTGGCAACCCTGAATGTACACTAATTATAAAATACAATTAAGTACAAAGACTGTATACAGCTAGAAAAAAATAGACTTAATGACTGATAGTGCGGATATTGTTTAATAACAATGTCCGAGGAATGTGAAAAGAATACGAGATGCGGGAGAGAGAAAATATGCATGACACGAGGTGTGATGGTGATACGAGGCGCTTGCGTTTGTGAGTATAAAGGCGAACACGATCGTACACTTTGAAAAAGGTCCACAATATCGACATGGTGTAGTCCAATAATGCGTAACCTTTATAAAGGATCATTTTTAGAGGGCCATTTTTACACTGAGAAAAAATTGTTCATTTAATTAAATTTAGTTCGTCTTTATTTCTTTGGATGAAAAATGTATAGACGAAAAAAAAATGGTCTGGTTGGGTTAAATAGCAATTCTCTTGGAAAAATAGACGAATCAGAATTTTCTGTTTAAATCTATTAAAATTCTAATTGAGATTACTAAAATTCTGATTGATATAATTATTTTGATAAAAATAAGAATTTTAGTAGATTTTACCAGAAATATTGTATCAGAATTCCGGTTATCTCAATTAGAATTCTAATAAATTTGAAAATAAATGAACCAGAAAATTCTGATTCATTTATTTTCAAGTACACAGTTTGAAAAAATGTGTTAAATTTAATATAAATTGCATCTCCCAAACGGTTCACTCAAATTTTTTAGTTAATTTTACACAAGATAAGTATATTAGAAGGCAACATAAATATTATGTAAGAGAATAAATGCAAAGAAAGATAACATCGACACAGTTTGTAAACAAACCGTGAAAGCATATTTTTTGTCAGAAAATTAACATTTATGATATATTAAATTAACACGGATTTTACTCATTTGTCTTAGAATTTACATTATTTTTATGTTACTTGTTCACTTACTCATAAATTGTACGATTTTGACACTAAAAAACATTGAATATCAATTTCACAAACATCTTTAAATAACATAGTCACATTATGTTAAATTAACACTCGAATATGTTAAAAAATTCAACACAAACTGTTAACACAAATGTGAGTAGACCGTTTCCAACACATACAAATTTTTTTTACTAGAAATTTTTTCAGTGTACATTTAAATCAAACATATTCGACTTAAATACATGTCCTCCAACGAAAACAATAAAGATGAACTAAATTAATTTGATTAATTGAACAATTTTTTTCTCAGTGTTTAAAGTATAAACAAAATCTTGCGGGTCGCACAATGTTTATTTTGTTTGTATAAAAAATATAAAATATGATTTTATGTTTTGGTTATAATTCGGCGCTACTAGCTGTAAAGATTTTGCAAGTGGAATGTAAGTGCACGTCATTTTCAATGAATGAGCAGGTCATTGAATTGATTTTATTCATTTTTGATCAATGATTTTTTGCAAATCCAAATTGGGTTTATTCGAGATCGTTGTAATCACGAGAACGGAATTCGTATTAATATTAGAGAGTGTCGTGTCTCTCATAGATCTCACATTTCGCGTTATTTGCGTCTCCAGTGGAATCGATCATCGTTATATACAGAAAAAAAGAGGAATCCAACAAACATTGCATCAGCAAAAAAAATGACCTGCCAATTGAGTCAAAACTCATATCTCGGGGCACCATTTTAATCTTGCAAAGGTTTCGCGGCTACGCTCGATGATACACTGTGAGCGAAATTCGTCACGTCCGTGCCAACGCGAGTATTCGTCCAATCAATCGACAAAAAATATCGGTATACGAGAGGCTTCGACGCTTTGCTATTGGAACCACAGTTTCCATCTTTCGACTAGTAGTCCGAAGATCGACTTCCCTGCCGGAAATTAACACACTGAGAAAAATGCCTGATTGGATTAATTAGAATTCTGCTTGAAAATGAACAAATTAGAATTTTCTGGTTAAATCTAGAATTCTAGTTAAAATAACTGAAATTCTGCAGATTAATATAATTAGAATCTTCAAGATATAACCAGGTATTTAAAAAAACGGGGGGGGGGAGGAAGAATGATCATCAGATTTGAAGATATCTTCCCGCCGAAGATATCCTTTCAGAAACCAAAGGAAAAGTGACATGCGCACCAAAAGGAAGGATCATGAAAATTGGAGCGGTTAACCGAAGAACTGCTGAAAAAGCCGGAGTCTTCGAACTGAAAAGCGAAGAGGTGGGAGGCAACGAGGTGGTCGGAGCCGGGTCTCGTTGCGCGACACGAGATTAATACGTTCGTCACAGAAACGGTGTACGATTTCGTGTACGATGGAGAAGCTCTGCTCTTTTCCTCCCGCGGGAAGTCGTCTACGTCGTCTAGAGTTCGGAGTACGCGGGCGGCGTGCGTGGAGTAGTTTTGGGCACGCCGCGTTAACGTACACGAGGAAGCCATATGTCCACTTGTGGTAGCCGATCATTAGGCGCACTCACAATGCAGCTCATCGCGTGCTAACCGCACGACGTGTGCGTGTCATCAGGGAAGCGCGCGTCGTTCTACCACGCAGCGACGTGTCCGCTGCTCGCGTATCTACAACCGCACGCACGATCTACACGCGCACGATGTGGCAATCGCGTGGCGCTTCGTCGTCCCGCCGAATCGATCTTCGATTTTCGTTATTCCGGTCGCGCAACGCAATCGCGCCAGCCGCGCATTAATTTCCGTCGGAGTCGCTAGCAGAGCTCGGGCGATCGGTTCGGAAGGAAAATTGCATTGGTTGCAACAGGTCACGAGGTGAATATGAACCCCTTTCCCTTCCCTTCCCTTCCCTTCTTTTTACGGCGCACTTTTCTCTTTTTAACAACTCCCAACTTTTTATTGACAAACTTCATCACGGCGGTCGGGTCGTAAAGAGAGCGAAACTAGCTCGGGCGGCACTTTTCTCGGCGCATTCTTTCGTAGTGCTTTTTCTCGTGACAATACTTCCACCCGCCGTCTCGTCTCGTTGAGGTAGTCAAAGCTGATTCACAAGTTTCGTGCGTTTAACGGGAGAACGCGAGAGAGAGAGAGAGAAAGAGAGAGAGAGAGGAGAGGAGAGGAGAGGAGAGGAGAGGGGGAGGAGGCGACGCACCGAGTTAACGGACAGGGGTGAGCAAAAAAAGCTCTCTTTCAGCGAAGCTCGAAATTAATTCCAGGAAGGTACACCAGATAATTATGCACACGCGATGTCTTTATTATCCGCCGACGCCGTTTTGTCTACGACGCAAGTTGGGACACGGAACGAGAGGTGGAGCGAGAGAGGAGAAGAGAATGAAATGCGTTGCACCGCAGACTTAAAATTAAAATTACGTTTAGGTGCGTTTCTCATACATCCGATGTTTACGCG